>NC_041396.2:97586151-97886151 GCF_900747795.2 Erpetoichthys calabaricus | reverse complement strand
AAAAAGGAAACCTACACAGGGATTGGGAATGCAGTCTAATGAAAACAAAACAAAAAGGAAAAAACCAGAGCTAATCCCAATTAATCTCATCTCAGATCTCATTCTTAAATCTCATTAATTCAATTTAGAGTCACCGGAGGCCAGAGTCTACCAAATGGCACAGGACAATTGAGCATATTATAACCCACATGAAATGTTATATTATATTCAGTCAGCTTTAATTCTATGTCCAGCCATTCTGGAGGAATATGAAATTGACTTAGCCACCATGTAGTTGTCTTTCAGTCATATTAAAGTATCTAGCACTTATCTAGCATTTGGACACATTGTGGCCAAATTATAGTTACTCTGGACAGATCCTTGAATGGTAAATGTTAATAAAATAGGATGTAATTTTCCTAATTTACTATAATTAGGTGTACTGAAATTCAATTGACATTTTTTCATTTGAAATCAATAATCAGTAATCAATAATCAATGTAGGAGTTGTCAAAGGATAAGGCGCAACAAAGATGAGGATTTGGCACAGCAGCCAGTGATCCTCATAAATTATGTAAAAAATACACACTGCAAAATTTCATGGCTATGGGTTCTCTGGAAAGAAAGATGCTTGTCACGGAAGTGTGACTTCAGATTCTCTGGTCTGCAGATAAAAGAGGAGAAGATGTGAATGACAACGCCATCTCATGTCTCACAGTGGAATCACGTTCGGTGAACAAGCCCTGGGAATGCCCCCTAATCATTTGTCAATTCAGGTGATCTGAACCAACAGGTTGTGAAAACAAGAAAAGTCATCGACATTGGCGTGCTGGGAGCCCCAGTAATGCTGAACCATATCCTTAGATGTCAAGGAGGTCCAAAACCCAGCGAGTAACCATTCTTTGTGTGCTGTCATCCACTTTAAAAAAAGAGCATGGTCTGTAATAATGACCTTAGACTGAAGGCCCGCAGTTGTGATAGCTTCTCAGGGATAAATCTCCATTTCTGACAGGCATGCGCTTGCTGGTCCGTAGTAACTCCATACTGCACCTGATTCTTGCCTTCAGACATTCATAATCAGTTGCAGCCTGCTTGTCCAGATCGTAATAAGCATGTTGAGCTACTTCTGTTAGGAAAGGTGTAGCTATATTGTATGTGCAGTACTGATGTTCTCTCAAATATCAGTAAGAAAATTTTGTCACTGTCTTTAGGATGTCTTGAGCCAAGCCAAGAGCTTTGTCTTCCCACAACGCATTTCGTGTCATTCATCTTGCCTCAGCTTCCACAAAATTAGTCCATTGCATTGCGACCTGTACTTGGAGGGCTTGCAGTTGCTCCATCAATGCCTCCGCTACAGCCATCAGGTTGGTTGCTTTGGAAGTCCCAGTTAAAATCCGACTGACTACGCCACCATAAAAAAGATAAGGCACAACACAGATGAAGAGTTGAGGCACCATCTTTACAGACATGAGTCTATGAACAAGGTTGGCTTCTTTAGATAGTGGCGACCTTTATATGGGTTCTTCCCTGGAAGGGGATGGTCTTGTCATGAAATTGGGCATTCCTTCGAGTGTCATTGACTCTTGGATCCTTTGGTCTGCAGACAAAAGAGGAGAAGCTGAGATGACAGCTGCCCTCTCATGTCTGGGGGCTGAATTATACTAAGTGCAAAAACTTTAAGATTGTACCCTACTTACAAACATGTGACATAATAAGATACCACAACAGTTTCAAAATGCAATAATATCCTCTCCTTACTGCTGTAAGAGGATAAGGGGTAATAGTGATTCCCATACTGCTTGATATGTAGGCGAAGATTTTTTCCTGGCATGCCTGACAACATAATTAATGTCTGGGCTGGATATATTTTAGATAGCCATGTATCTCATAAATGGATGATTTCCATTCTCTATCTGAAATTCTGACTCAGAAATTTGTGCAAATTTGCTAAGTGAGTCTTCTGAAAACAGCTTTATAAAAGAATAAATTGAAATTATCTGAAATAAACAAAAACTGCAGCCCCAGAAATCCCACACAACAGTTTAAGATCTCCTGGGAATTTGCACAGAACATTGTCAGTCTTCACCTTAATTCCCATAGCACACAATTCATAGGCACCTGCCTACCTACTGACTTGCCTGATGCTGTCACTGCATAGTCCATCATGTGGGAAGTGGAAGAGCACCTAATAAAGTGACCTTTGAGTGTAGTCTACCTTAAGCTCCAAAAGAAAACTGTTATATAATTTGATGTAGCGTTGGTAAAACCACTAAACAAAGTATGAAGGGGTTTAACACAAGCAAAATGGCATAAAACAACATCATCCTTCTTTTATTTCGCCATTTCCTATTAATACTTGACTTTGACATAGTAGGCATTGTCTAACAGCATCTGTAGTATTAGACAGTGTTTTATATATATTTTTCTACATATTCCAGGGTTTTGAAACTAGAGGAATTCACCTCTGGCATTATTCTCACATTTTGTTTTGACATTTAAAAGCTGTTGTTTGTTTCTTGGTATTCTTATTTATTTGATACTGTTTTGAAGATCACATGACCCTAATCAGTTATGTATCAGAGTGAAATTGTCTTTTTATTATTATTTTTCTTATTTTTATGTTATTACTGTTGATTTTGTTTATTTTTTAAATTTTTTACTGTGTCTTTAAAACTTGCTTATGTTTCGTGGGGTCACCCTGATGTCACCATGCCTGAACCCTTCCTCTGGATAAATATATACGTGACCTGAGAAGGCTCAGGAGTTGGAAATCATTCATTTTTGTTGGAGTTTTGTAAGTATTGTTTTCTGTTTGGATTTACTGGATTTCTGTTGATTCATTTATCTGTATTAAGGAATCTGATTTTAGGTATTGTTTGCTTAGGATTGCATTTTAGGCAGCTCCTACTTCCTCTTATCGCCCTTTTGAACATTTGTCTGAACTTTTGTTAATTTTTGGAGAAAAAAAAGTTTCCTTTTTTTGCCATTTTCACAAGCTGACAGTTTACGGTCATTCCTTCTCTTATGGGGTGTTTTGTCTTGGTAGAGTCAGGTTTCGAATTACTGAACCCATGTGTTTGTGCTTTTTAATCACTGACCGGCCTAGCAGTGCTGTTAGGACATTCTCATCCCTGTGCATTCCTGACTTGTTGCCTGAGCTTGCAAACCTTCCTGCTGCACCATCCCCCATTCTTTGTTCTTTTTCTTGTCCTGTTTCATTCAAAGCAACTCCTAAACTTTTGCACTTTCTTTACAACTCACTCATTCTTGCCCTAGCATTTTCAGACCTTTCAAACACAAGCACTTGAATGATTGTCATTTCTCCTGTTCCTTGTTTTAATTTCACACTTTCTTCTCTTAGTATCCATATTTCATTATCCAGTTCATGCTCTGCAGTCAATAATGGCCATTCAAACTCACCAGCTTCTCTGCTTTCTATCTGATTTCTTGCTAAAACAAATGTCAATGCAGCACTGGTTACCTTTCCTAACAGTGGAGAAATATCTATCAGTGTATCAGGTTCTCTAAATACTGGACAGACTTCAGAATTACCTGGAGATTGTGGTGCAGTGGAAAATAACGGAAGGAAATGTCCTTGCAGTTTTTCCTTCCTTTCCTCCCTCTCCTTTTCCACACACTGACATTCCCACTCTTTATCTGAGCTTTCATTAGTCTCAGGTAAGTCACCCATCCATGTTTTAGGATTCCAGTCAGATCCCATTACTACTGCCCTACCTTTTACCATGGGTGGTTTACACTCCTTTTTTCCCCTTCTTTCTGCTTTAGCAGTGGGTGTTCTACATGCTAGCACCTCACCTTTTTCATGCCAACTATTACATCTCTCAGAATTTAAACATTCACACAACATTACACTTTCACTTTCAACCACTTTGCTATTTTCTTTGACATACTGCTCTTTCTTATTTCGAATAATACAAGATAGTAAACATCTTATAACAGCAGCTGTCTTCTTTATACCTGATTTCTGTTTTCTTGCTTTTAATCCTTCCAGCCCCCTTCCATTTTGTGGCATGCTCAGCTCAGCTTTTGCTTTCTCTATCTGCACTATAGGTTTCAATTTCCTAGCCTGCTTGCCTCTGCCACTCCATTCGAAGATGGCTGGCTTTAATATGAATTTAAGCATTTCTGAGTGCATGTGACGATGCGGGTTCACTCCATGCTCCCATCTTGCATTAGGGGAGCCCTGAACCCGTCACTGTCAGTATTGTTACCAATGAGCTTGGCAGTGAGGCATAACAAATGAAGCAAGAGGATGGTATAATAGTGCAAAGTGATTTTATTTAAAACAACAAAACAAGTGTCCAAATAAATAAAGTGCAGTGCTTCAAATCATTAAATAAATAATCCATAAAATTGGTGCAGAGTGGAGGTTAAAAACACCATAGAAAAAAAAACAATCCTTTAAAATGAGGTTAAAACAACGGCAGGAAACAGTCCTTTAAAAACAACAAAGCCCGGTGGCTTCTTTACCTGGTGGCTCCCCTGCTTCTCCCATCTGGGCCCCGCAACAGGAGAGTTGTCCTATCAGCAGCTGACCTTCTCTCCACTCATCTGGTCTGGAGGCCTCCTGATCCTTAGCTTCGGTCACGCACTCTCCAGACCGAGACTTGGCTTCCTTAACGACCAGGACGCTCACGTCAGGGAATTCACCGCCTAAGCCTTCTGACTCCCGCTGCCTTCTCAGCCTTACGCCGCCAGCCATCCTACTGCCGGTCACTCCCATTCCTCCATAAAATACTCAGCGGGAGCGACCACTTCCAACTGCCCTAGGTGTTGGCCAAACACCCCTGCTAGGGCTCACAGTCCAGCTGCCTGCCTGCCTGCCTGTGAGCCTTCACTTGCTCGCTCGCTCGCACCGGCTCTCTCTTTCCTTCTCTCTCCCCGCTGCATCCTGCAACCTCCGTCTTTCTTTTACTCTTTTTTTTCTTCTCCCCGTTTTTCTTCCCCTTAGCTGCCTCGCGCTTCTATTTATGAAGAGGACGTGGCAGCTGTGGCAAATCAGCAGCCCCGGAAACAATCACGGATGCGGACGGTTTCTCACCTGTGCGCTTAGGTGAGAAACGCCCACATCACGAATCATCCCGGGAACTGCTTCAGCCACACAACCACCACGCCTCCTTGCTAAGCCACGAGTGCGGTGATTATTTATTTAAAAGTGGCCTCTTGATATGACCTGTGGACCCGCTATACCACAGTGCGCAATGCTACTGTAATACAATTTGCCAAATTCATTATGGGTTGGTCTACTTTTGCCCCTGTAAGCAAACATACACATAGATAAATATACACATAGATCGTAACCGAATAAGTGCCGTATGAATGATGCATGCACTGCCCGTCACTCCCTAGCACTTTAATTAGGGTCTCACTACTACTAGCACTAACAAACATGCAGGTGACTTGGGACACACATGAAGTCTCAACACTTTCTTGGTTTTTACTTCTACCACATTTGTACACTAGGTGCCCTAAAATTCACAAAAATACACACATACATCAAAACAGCATTTGCAAACAGGGTGCAAAACATGGTTACCCCAAAGTCCTGCTGACTACGCCAATTGTTGTGTCTTGGTAGAGTTCTCTGTTACTCTATTTTCCCCTTTTGTATTCTTGTCAGAATGTGTATCCTTTGTCAGAATGCCTCAAATCCCATAGATCTACCACTGTTTGAAAGGTATTGTACTTTATAACTTCTCCTCACCTTCCCTTCTACATTTATAACCTCATGCAATTACACAGAGTAAAAGACAAGCAGGAGTTAAGTTACAACTATTATTGGTAATATTCATAAAATAATAACAATAAGCACATGTGAATATTGGCAACCATACAACCTGATAAATGCTGATGTGTAATTTCAGGTGACACAGAGATTTGTTAGTTACTCATAATGTCTCTAGTTAAGTCATCATTTTTAGTCAGCTTTCTTCAGAACAGGCCTGTCTCAATATGGCTGTCGAGTTGTGCTTCTCACTGTGGTCTTCTTTTCAGTCCATGGTGTGTGAGATGCTACTTCATCATGATAGTGTGAGACAGAGCTAGGGAGGGGTAAAGCAACCGAATTTATACATATTTGCGCTACAGAATGGCCTCTGATTAAAACCAATCCTAAACAGCCATAATTCGGACCAATGGGGGCATGCAGTACCTTCCACACTTGCTCCCAAAACCATTTGTTGAGCTGATGCTTGACTGCTAGGTAGTCTGGATTTCCTGTGGAGGTTGATTGAGAGAATGCTGCAGGTAATCACTTGCCAAATTGGTTTTAGGCACTTACCCCTACCCTGTCATAAAATTAACTATCCTGACTCAGTCCTAAAGGGGGTGGGGGGATGGTTTGTTAAATATCAAGCCATTACTGCTCTTATCAATGATATCACACTAATATTACATTGCTTTGTCTAAGTTACAAATAAAGGCATACAAAATATTTATCAACTTATATACAAATTTTCACACCACAACATGAAGTTTTGCTATATTTTTAAATATTTTGAGTTGTTTTTCCTGCTCCCCATTTTTGTTGGCCTGCTCCAGCTAAAGTCAGCTAATCAAAATAAGCAAAGATGAATGCATTGCAAAATACCTCTACCATCAAAATAGAGAGAGATAAGGATGACACTTGGTGAAGCAAAAAGTCCATTATCGTTGATGCAACAGGAAATATCAGAAATTTAAGGTCACTGCTCAATGGCTTGTCCTAGAAGAGTGTAAAAATGGCTCATAGGGCCAAAATGTAACTACTGCATCAGACACTTTGAGATGTGATATGCTGGAAGTACTGTATGATAACAAGCAATTTCACTTACTGGTATTAAAGTGCAGGAACCATGCTCTGCACCCACAGGTGGAGCTTGTTCATGCTTTGCTTATCGAGTACTAAGTACTGATCTTCGCACACAGATGGATATCAGTAATGTAAGTGTAGAACTGGAAGGGCTGTGCAGCCCTGCTTCCTGTCTTGCCCCTGATGCTGCAGGGGATAAGCTGTATACTCTGTCTATTGGAATAAATGGGTTTGAAATGAATGCATGAATGGATTAAAATCACCCAGGAATAAACAAAGTATAGTCTGATAAAAAAATTAAATCTTTAGTGTAAGTCTTGCAGATAACTAGGTTACTGTTGCATCTCCACACTTCTTTTTGCAATAAATGTGCTGACTCGAAAACAGTGGACTCACATATCACTGAGATCAAAAACCACAAAATTAACAATGTTCCTAAATGAGATGAGGTGATAAAAGTATATATGCATTAGTAATGATCAAATTACCTAATTACTTAAGCAGCTACGGTATTTTTAGCACTTCATCTGACAAAATAATCACAATCTTATCTTTAACCAATATGTACAAAATGCTTTAAATATAATAAAAATATAGAAAACTGCAAATACAGCTTATTACAAAATGAGCAATACCTTGCCGCAACCTACTTATTATGGCAAAGCTTAAAAAGAATTGTTTTATATCACTTTCATATCTATTCATCTGTAATGAATTCTCATTTTGGCAAGTTCAGATCCCATGGAATTTATGTACTTATTTTTCTCATTATTTATTACAAGTAGTCAAAACTTCAAAAAGCATTTTAACATTCCTGACTAAATAGCTGCAGAAAGATAACTTAAATAATGTATCACTACAGGCCGATGTTAGAGACTAACAGAGCTAATTGAGGCAAAATGTAATTGCATATTATTTAATGTAGATGGCCCAGGGGTTCGGTCATCCTACATCTTTGGCATGTCAGAGAAATCTCACAAGGAGCAAAGGGCATTATTCTGAACAGGTCCATTAGTCTGCTTCAGTTATGAAACATAAATAAATAAATATTTGAACCATAACACCATACATCCATTCATCTTCCTAACATGATAATCCAGGGCAATGTTGTGGGAGTCTATCCAAGCAATCATCAGACGCAAGGTAGGAAAATCACCTTTACAGGGTGCCAGCCAGCCCACTGCAGTGCAAACACACACTCTCTAGGGCCCATTTAGCAATGCCAATTCACCTGACTTGCATATATTTTTGGACTGTGGGTTGAAACCAGAGTAACCGTAAGAAAACCGTGCACACATGGGAAGAACACGCAAACTCTGTGTAGGAAGCAAAAAGGACATGAACCCCAGTCTCCTTGTTATGAGGCAGCAGAGCTGTCACTGTGACACGAGTATCTTCAAACATGTCCAGTAAATTGCCTTGGGATAGTGCTTTATAAACAAATGGGTTTGTAAAAACCAGGAGAACATGCAAACTCCACATACTACTCACTACTCTGAAACATTGCCTCCTTAGACAGATAAATTTAATTGCATGTTTTATATACTGTACCGCCTATTCTAAAACATGAGTCCTGAACAGATTTCTATATGCATGCCATCTTGGAAATTAGAAATGATATATAAATAATATAGCAATAAACCTGTTTTAGAAATGTACCCTGGATATCACAGGATGCAGTAGTTGGAACTGCCTCATGGATCCAGTGTTCAAATCCCAGACACACTTGCTAGTGTGTTCTCCCCTTGTCTGCATGAGTTGTCCCCAGGGTGCATTGGTTAAACTCCTGCATCTCAAAATAAGCTGGTGAGGTTTATTTGTAATAGCATCCTGGCCCTGTGAGAGTGTGCATGTAAGTGGGCCCTGTAAAAGACTTTGAAGTGGTTTGAGGGTGTAATTTAATTTGAATTCTTTATTTATAGTTTACTGTTAAGTATATTCTATACGGTGTGGTTGGGTGCAGGAATTACAGAATGAAAAGCTGGGAGACCAACAGGGTTGTCTCGTTAAATTGAATGCAGTCCAACAAAAACACATACCTCTTCATGTCTATACAAGCAGTCTTTTGGGTAAATAAGAACAAAAATATTCGGCTCTTTGCCACAGAATTGAGGGTCATTTTCTGGAGTTCTGTCTGACAGGTCGCTCAGATTGCAAAAGAAAGCGTCTTTCTGGGCAGCGGGATTCTTATATCACACAAACCAGAAGGGACTATGCTAGGTGTCACTGGGTGGTTTCTCGGAGCTTCAGGGAGAGAGGAAGAAGAGAATGTTAGTGACAGTGCCTCCTCTCACCCCCATACCTCAATCGAGCCCATGAGGAGATCCTCCGACACCCCTGGGTGAACACAATCTCTTTACATGACTGCTACTAATATGAGTAGGCTACTGTATCATCTCATTAACATTAGTAATCTATAACTCATCCCTGTTTATATACTCTCTTTATCTTCTGTGTAAAACATGTTATAGGTATCTGCAGAAAATGACTCTCTATTGTTTGTATAGCCCCATAATATCTATTTATCTCACAGAAATTCTCATTTTGGCAAGTTTAAACCTAATTTATTTCATTTTTGGAATTTTTTTACTTATTTTTCTTATTTTATTGTTATTGCAATGAGATTATCTCAATGCTATTTTGTGATTTTTTTCTCTGGAGTTTTGGGGTGTTTCTGATGAACATAGTTGTGTTATTTATGACAATGATGTCCATTGCCAGTCATATTGGTGTGGTGTGTGATGTGACTGCTTTATAATATATACTATGCATTATTTTATCCATACATTGGATCAAAGATAAAACAAAGAAGTTAGCATTAGATTATGGAAAATAAAACTGTATTACTCTGAAAGAGAAAGACAGCAATAGTTTTTGAGAAAGAACTAGGAGAAAATATTTGAAACGATAGACAGTCAAGACTCATATCCAGGAAAGCAGTAACAGCATCATTAAAACCAAAGGCAGAACCCTAAAATGAAGCCAAAAGTCATTGCCCCACAATAGTTAGCCAAAAAAACAAAAAAAAAAAACAAATACCCACTGACCAATTGTTCATTGACCCTGTGATGTCACAACCACACCATAAAATAATGGCACTCATGATAAACAAAATGGTGTCATGGAAAAGATGGTAAACTAATTCATCTTTTTAAACAGCACTTTTTTGGATGCAAACTAGTGTAGAATTCAGAATGCATGGTTCAAGCAATCCCTAACTATGCAAATATTTTTTTCAGAAAAAACAGTAGGAAAAGCACCAAAAATTTTTGAAAATACAAATCATAACAAATCAAAACAAAAATGGCTTAGGAATTCTTTGATTTGATTTGTTTTATTACAGTTTCTGGTTAAGTGTTTTGGTTTGAAGTTTGGTTTGGTTAGTTGTTCAGCTATTTTTAACACCGTGTTTCAATAATTTCTGAAATCAATAATTTAAGATAAGGGTCCTCAGTTAATTTCCAAGTTCTGGAGGAGGTTTTATACCTATGTTGGGATTAAGCTAAATTCAACCTAAGCATGTCATCCTCAATTATTGTCAGAAGGGTAGGTCAATCAATCAAGATCTGGAAGGTCTTTTGAGGTGTACCCTTAATGATAGTCATTCTAATTGGAAGACCTTCTTCCACTGACTAAATGGTCACAAAATGTGTTATTGAACGCAGCTGTAGAATTTTCCCCTTTCGAGTGCTAGTATGGGTTTGCGTCTTCTTGCGATTCTTTTGTTATACCTGTACATAGTTTTACTGACATAATTTAAATCTTTCAGGACAGATGTCAACTTCTGTCAAACAGAAGTGGCAATTAACTGTAAATGGTGACAAAATCTACCATTATGTTTTACTTGGACTCCCGTTGTTAGAAGGACTGTTAGCTTCGTTGGTTTGATCGAGATTCCCTGCGCTTGTGTGAATAGCGAAGTGAAAACAGTGGCAAAAATGACATCGAGATCTGACAAGAGACCAAAGTGATTGTGTAAAGAAAAAATACTCTGTGGACAACGTTTTGCATATTATCGCTGAATTGGACTCTGACTTGTCAGACTCCGATTTTGATAAAAGTGACCAAAAAAACAAACGTCGGGTACCAGCATCAGCTGATCACAGTGCTGAACAGGTCCGTGTAGCAATGTTTGCCTGGGGGGACTGCCACTTACAGTGATAAGAGGTACAAACCAGATTGCGACTGCCTGGCATTCATTGCTGACAAACTGGCGGCCACAGCATGTAGCAACAAACGTTTTATATTGATTCCTGTGTGAAGCCATTGCTTTGTGTGCTTTTCAGAAAACTGTGTTTTTTGGAAAAAATATTCATCCCTCAAAGAGTTAAAGAGAAATGTGCAAGTTTGTTTAGGAGAGTCTGTTGAGAGTGAAAACATCTGTGAAACATTTTTCAGATATTTGTGAAACATCCCTCCTAATTATGAAGTTGACCACAAGATGTGGCTTGCAAAGAGAGATGTACATTTGAGAGTTCCATCACAAAAACTTGGTCCTCAACATAATTGTCTAATTAATATTATAAACAGGTAACATAATAACTCGAAGTCCTGCCATGTGCAAAAGTTTGCCGACGACACTGCTATCGTGGGCTGCATCAGGAGTGGGCAGGAGGAGGAGTATAGGGACCTAATCAAGGACTTTGTTAAATGGTGCGACTCAAACCACCTACACCTGAAAACCAGCAAAACCAAGGAGCTGGTGGTGGATTTTAGGAGAACCAGGTCCCTCCTGGACCCCATGATCATCAGAGGTGACTGTGTACAGAGGGTGCAGACCTATAAATACCTGGGAGTGCAGCTGGATGATAAATTGGACTGGACTGCCAATACTGATGCTCTGTGTAAGGAAGGATAGTGCAGGCTATACTTCCCTAGAAGGCTGGCGTTCTTCAACATCTGCAATAAGATGCTGCAGATATTCTATCAGACGGTTGTAGCGAGCCCCCTCTTCTACGCAGTGGTGTGCTGGGGAGGCAGCATAAAGAAGAAGAACGCCTCACGCCTGGACAAACTGGTGAGGAAGGCAGGCTTTATTGTAGGCAAGGAGCTGGACAGTTTGATATCCGTGGCAGAGTGACGGGCGCTGAGCAGGCTCCTGTCAATTATGGAGAATCCACTGCATCCACTAAACAGCATCATCTCCAGACAGAGGAGCAGCTTCAGCGACAGACTGTTGTCACTGTCCTGCCCACTGACAGACTGAGGAGATCGTTCCTCACCCCACACTATGTGACTCTTCAATTCCACCCAGGGTGGGTAAACGTTAACATTATACAAAGGTATTGTCTGTTTTCCCTGCATTTTTTATCACTCTTTAATATTGTTTCTTTATCAGTATGCTGCTGCTGGAGTATGTGAATTTCCCCTTGGGATTAATAAAGTATCTATCTATCTATCTATCTATCTATCTATCTATCTATCTATCTATCTATCTATCTATCTATCTATCTATCTATCTATCTATCTATCCATCCATCCATCCATCCATCCATCCATCCATCCATCCATCCATCCATCCATTCATCCTGGTTTTTCCCACCAACAAACTATGAATCATAAAAGACCTGAAAGCTCTACTAAATAAAAAGAAAAGAACCTTCAGGTCTAAAGATAAGTGTGAAATCAAGTGGGTGCAATAAGAACTTAGGTAGCAGCTCAATGAGCAGAAAGCCTACTACAGAGACAATGTTGAGCAGAAGTTACAGCAGAACAACGTAAAGGAATTATGGAGCGAGATGAAGTCTGTTACTGGCTACAAACAAGCTCTAAAATATGGAGAGGAAAGGATCAAGAACATAGCCAGTGAACTGAACCAGTTCAAGAAGTTTGACTCATTCTTGTCAGTACACCCCCCTAACAACACTTGTAGTCTCTGTATATAAAGCTTAGGAGGTTCCGGAATCCCACCTGCCAGCTGTACTCTGCACGACCTTCCGCTAAAATTACATCACACTTGTGGTCTCCAGCTCCCCCTTCACTTCCTGGACTGTCGGTCTCTACTGATCAAGTGAGGAGAGAGCTGGGGAAACTCTGCACGAACAAAGCTTCACGACCAGAAGGAATCAGCCACAGGATGATGAAAACATATGTCTGTTGTGTCCTTCTGCACCTGTTCCTCCTTTCCCTGAATTTGCAGATGGTTTCCCATCTGTGGAAAACATCCTGTGTAGTCCTAGTGCCAAAGAAAAATACCAAGACCTTCAGACCAATTGTGCTTACTTCATACATCATGAAACCTTTTAGGGGCTGCTCCTGAAACAGCTCCCATCCCTGGTTTCACAACATCTGGATCCACTGCAGTTTGCATATCAGACACAGGATGCTCTCATATACATACTCCATAAATTCTGTTCCCACTTGGACAGACCTGGCAAACAGTCAGGATAATGTTCTTTGGTTTTCTCAGTACCTTTAACACCATTCTGTCTCATCGACTGGGGAAAATATTCAAAGCTGTGCATCTTGATGCCCCCAAAATCTCCTGGAACATGAACTACCTGACAAACAGACAGCAAATTGTGTGGCTCAGAGGCTGTGTGTCAGAAATGGTGGTGTGTAATACTGGAGCACCTCAGGGAAAACCTCCTGTCTCCCTTTCAGTTTACCCATTTTACATCAGGTTTCAAGTATAATGCCAGTACTTGCCACCTATAGAAATTTTCAGATGTCTGCTCTATCATAGTATACATGAATAATGGAGATGAAGCAGAGTACAAGAAAGCTGAGGAGAACTTTGTCTTGTGGTGCAGGGAGAACCACATGCAACTTAACATCAGCAAGACAAAAGAGCTTGTGGTGGACGTCCACTGTGTCAAAGAACCTCTGAGACCAGTCACCATCCAGGGAGAGGACACGGAGGTGGTGCAGAGCTACAGTTACCAGGGGATTCACATAAATAACAAACTGTACTGGTCTGACAACACAATGGTGATGTACAGGAATGGTCAGAGGAGACTGTACTTCCGAAGGAGACTCAGGTCTATTGATGTATGGAGCAGTGGCAGCCAGTGTGGTGTTCTACACTGCAATCTGCTGAGGAAGCAACTTCAGGTCAAAAGAAGCACAATGCCTGAACAAACTTATCAGAAAAGCTCCATCACAGGGTGAACCCTGGATGCACTGGAAGCTGTTGTGGAAAACAGGATGGTGGCAAAATTGAAAAATCCCCTCCATCTCCTCCAGGAGGCACTTTCTTGAAGCACTTTTAGCCACAGGCTCATTTCTCCATGCCTCTGTGGATTCTTTTATTTGTTATTATCAGGCAATTCAGTACTTCATCTCAATGTCCCTGATTAAATGGCCATACTCCCTAAGTTTATTTTGCAAATTTAAACTGATTTTGCAATTTAAAGCACAAAAAACAATATTTATTCATTTGATTAATTGCTTGATTGCATTATGTACCCTATGAATCTGTAGTCTTGTTTTTTATGTTTCTGTCATTGTATATATTTAAATTTCCCCTTGAGATTAATAAAGTTTACCTAATCTAATCTAATTTAATCTAATCTAATCTAATCTCTACAGTTCCTCTTTAGAGGCTGACACACTATCTATCTATCTATCTATCTATCTATCTATCTATCTATCTATCTATCTATCTATCTATCTATCTATCTATCTATCTATCTATCTATCATCTGTCTCTGCAAAACTTTTCATAAGCAACTGTAAAAATTATCTCTCTATGTATTATTTATATGTCCACTTTCATATTTATCTATGTATCAGTCTATCTGGAAATGATAAAACAATATCTTGTATGACAAAAGGAAAAATGTAAGTTTAAAGGTTGTTCCTAGCTATTCCTAGTTTTTTAAGCCCTGCACATTATAATGAATTTCAGTGATGTATATTGCATTTTGTAGTAAGGTGATCCAGTGTACTGAGTTCAAATCCTAGCCTGGTTTCATATTCTGTTCATTTCTAATTGGCTTTTCCCTGGATACTCTGGTCTCTTCCCTCTTCCTAATGATGTGCAGGTTGGACACCAGCTGCTCCAGATGGGTCTGGTGGGTGTGTAAGTGAGGGTTTGTTCCTGCCTTCTACCCAGTGTTACTGAGACAGACACAGACTTATACTGGAATAACTAAATTTGAAAAAGAAATGGTAGTGTACCTTATGGCAGATCCAATGCAGAAAAAATGTAACTGACTGATAAAAATGAGTGTCTTAATTGAGCCCCCAAAGCAAATTATGGACTCAATCAATTTTCAGCCATTGTTATTCAAAATATAGGGGTGTGGGAGCTAAGCCTATCTCAACAGTATCAGAAACAAGACAGGAAGCAACCCAGGGCAGAATGACATCTATTAGTCCTTCAATTATTCATTCGCTCATACTAGGTGAGTTTAAAGCCATTAATTTAATCTTGGGGATGTAAGGGGAAGACTTAGAAAGATCTAAACCCAGAGAAAACATGCAAACTCCATGCAGACAATAACAAGGCTATACCTCAATCCCATTATACTTTATTATCATGAGACAAACACTCTAACCACTATTCCTACTGTATAGAATCTCAAGAATATTAATATAGTAAAGACCTACTGTATATGACCTATATGATTAAACTGAGGTCATTAATTAGTCATGACATTACTCATACCATAAACAAAATCAGTTAAGGATGTGTCATTTGCCCCTTTATCTAATATTAGCTTTTGTGTGAAGACTAGAAAATCATTGTGTCAAAAATCTGCAATAATTAGAGAAGGACAAATACTTTTTCACAGTGCTGTGCTGGCTGGGATTGGCTCCAGCAGACCCCTGTGACCCTGTGTTAAGATATAACGGGTTGGATAATGACTGACTGACTGTGTTAAATTGAGTACTAGGTTAATACATTGTAAGTTCCTTCTTCTCCTTTGACACAGTGGAGCCTCAGATTTTAAATAATTGGTTAGAAAAGTCTCTGGTTCTGTATTGGACTGGTTTTTCAGTTGGTGTTGCTGCTGTTACTTCTCCTCTGACTTGTGGAGTTCCACAGGGTTTATTTCTCAGTACTGTTTTCCTTATACTGTACATTCTTCCTCTGTCTCAGATTATAAACTGTTTTAAATACATTTCATATCACATTTATGTGAATGATATATAGCTTTGTATCTCATTTAAAACTAATCATATTGAAAAATTGTCCATTTTGGTTGACTGCTTGTCACAGATTAATAACTGGCTTTTTAATATCTACTTGCAGTTGAACTCAGGAAAGACTGATCTGTTCTAATCGTTGCTCCCCATAGCCTTTACTCTGAGATTAGTCTCAAGATGGCTTATGTCTCTCCTGTTGCTAAATCGAATTTACGTAATCTGGGGGTTAATTTCAAACTGTCCTTAAGCCTAGACTCCAAAGTAGGGTCTGTTAGCCTCTCTTGTTACTTTCATTTAAGAAACCTTTCTAAATTGGATGTCACTTTTATATGTTTTTTGTTGTAGAGCACTTTGCGATATCATGTCTGTGAAAGGCACTTTATGAATACATTTTAATAACTTACATACAGTACTTACTTGTTCACCATACAATGGGAGCCGGGAAAACTGGATGCAGAAAGTATGAAGCCTGCGAAAGAAATGTATTCAGTTGTGTTAAACTCTCAAGAGATATTAGTTATTTATTCTCAGTTGCATGTCATTAGAAGTACATACTGTAGAAAATAGCAGTAAGCACAGACAAAAGATTTGCTGTTAGCTGTTTAGCTACATTTACCATTTAGTTGCATTATGCAATAGAGGGAATGCAATGGTTAACTGCCATGCTGCAGTGGGCTAAATGAGGTCAAGCAATTAATAATTCGAATTTTGACCATTCTGCCCTTAGCTTCCCTGAAATCACTATAAGGCAGCATTTGATTATAACTGTCATCAAATCAGTTATTGGTATAACTTGAGCAGATCCACAACTCCAGTACAGAAAACAATCAAAATGACTAAGAAATAACTACCGTCTGTAATTTTTCTGTGTGTAAGCAAACCTTGGCTGTGTTGTTGTGTTACCACAGGAGGGTGCTGTTGTTTTAGCGATGCCAGCCATTACGTCCAGAAATGTTAGTTGTTCATTTATGTAAGTGGGAGACCAAGCAAATAGCAATGCTTTTTAAGAGCACTTGCTAGGTCAGAAGCTGTCTCAGTGATTTATTTGTGTAGAAAAACATACCACAGAAAGAAATAGCGTTGAGGAGCAAGACATTAAACCTCCAGCTTGTTGCTAGCAAATAAACCTTGAAATGTGTTGATAAAATCTAGAAATACCATATCTTCATTAAACAACAACCAGCATTATGCTGAAGATAGAAATTGGTGGATGGTGAAGGAAATTATGTCTAGCCTGCATACAGGTATAAAAAAATAATGACATACTGCTGGGAGATATTTATAAGATTCTTCTTCTTCTTAATCCTTTTCCACTTCTATGTGGGGTCAAAGTGCCTGATCAACCTTCTCCATGCAACTGCACCTCCTCCACAGTCAAGCCTTTTTCCATCAAATCTTCTTTTTCTTTATCCATCCACCTCTTCTTTGGTGTTCCTCACTTTATTGTCCCCTGTACTTCCATTCCCATCACTCTATTGCCCACATTATTCATTGTCTATCCTTATCACATGTCCATACAACTTCAACCTACTTTCCTGTACCTTCTTAGATATCTCTCTCACTTTTGTTGAACTTCTGATTGTCTCATTTCCTATTCTGTTCTTTTTTGTAACTCCATACATCTGTCTGAACAGTTTTGTTTCTGCCACATCTAAATTCTTCTCCTGAGATTTCATTACTGCCTGTGTCTCAGCTCCATACATCATTGCTGGTCTTAACACTGTCTCAATAACCTTACCTTTAACCTTCACCTTAATTGTTCCATTGTTCCAATTGTTCCATCTGCACTGCAAGCTATGGGTTATCTTTGCATCTAATCCTCCATCTTGGGCTACTATTGATCCTTCTTCTTATTATTATTTTGGCTGCTCCCATTAGGGGTTGTCACAGCAGATCATCTTCTTCCTTATCCTTCTGTCCTCTTTATCTCACTCTGTCACACCCATCACCTGCATGTCCTCTCTCACCACATCCATAAACCTTCTCTTAGGCCTTCCTCTTTTCCTCTTGCCTGGCAGCTCTGTCTTTAACATCCTTTTCCCAATATACCCAACATCTCTTCTCCGCACATGTCCAAACCAACGCAATCTCACTTCTCTTTGTCTCCAAACTGTCCAACCTGAGCTGACCCTCGAATGCACTTGTTTCTAATCCTGTCCATCTTCATAACTCCCAATGCAAATCTTAGCATTTTTAATTCTGCCACCTCCAGCTCTGTCTCCTGTTTTTTGGTCATTGCCACCGTCTCCTAGATATTTAAATTTATTATATTTTATTATTATATATTATTTAGTCCCTGTCCTGTTACAGGTTTTTTAAACCATAGAATATTTGCCGATGGCAGATTTTCAGTGTGAACTGGATGACCTGTCAGGAATCTTGCAGTCATCCTTGAGCCACGTCATGTCATCTCTATGAGATAGTATACTTAAAATGCTGCCTAGATACATGCAACATGTTTGCCATCGGGGTGAGCAAACTGAATTAAAAAGGTAATTTGCTCTGATTGCTTATTTTCTTAATGCAACCAGTGCAATTGACTGTGCACATGTTACAATAAAGTCACCATCACAGAATGCTTTGGGAAACAGAAAGCATATTCATTCAATTGATATACAACTAATATTTAATGCTCAAATGTGTCTGACTAAGGATGTTGTGCAGCTCAACCTATTCAGTCAGTCAGTCATTGTCCAACCCGCTATTTCCTAACACACAATTCCTTTAATTTATAAAGTAGTGTGCAATGCAGTCTTCAGGGTGTGCTTAAAAGGGGGAGCCACAGAGTCCCAAACCCCAAATATGAATGCCCAGGCAAGTACTGGGTCCAAAATAAAGGTTTTTACTTTAAAGAAATAACTTCTATATTGCAATTGCAACCACTCTTTTCTCTTCTCGCCGCTAATCCAGACGAGCGTCTGGACAAGGCAGTGTGGTTCTTTTTATTGAAGTGCATTTCTCATGGAAGCACTTTCAGGTCATATGGAAATCCCATAAAATAGGAAGTCTAACTCCCTGCAGCACCCCCTGGTGGCACACTCAGACCCCAACAGGGCTGCCCCATTGGACTACTATTCCTGGCATTCCCTGCAGATGTCTGAATTTGTACTGAAACCCAGGGATGTTGCCATCTATCAGGCTATGGGAGCATATGGATAGATAGATAGATAGATAGATAGATAGATAGATAGATAGATAGATAGATAGATAGATAGATAGATAGATAGATAGATAGATAGATAGATAGATAGATAGATAGATAGATAGATAGATAGATAGATAGATAGATAGATAGATAGATACTTTATTAATCCCAATGGGGAAATTCACATACTCCAGCAGCAGCATACTGATAAAGAAACAATATTAAATTAAAAAGTGATAAAAAATGCAGGGAAAACAGACAATAACTTTGTATAATGTTAACGTTTACCCCCCCCGGGTGGAATTGATGAGTCACATAGTGTGGGGGAGGAACGATCTCCTCAGTCTGTCAGTGGAGCAGGACAGTGACAGCAGTCTGTCGCTGAAGCTGCTCCTCTGTCTGGAGATGATGATGTTTAGTGGATGTAGTGGATTCTCCATTATTGACAGGAGCCTGCTCTGCCACGGATGTCAAACTGTCCAGCTCCGTGCCTACAATAAAGCCTTCCTTCCTCACCAGTTTGTCCAGGCGTGAGGCGTCCTTCTTCTTTATGCTGCCTCCCCAGCACCCCACTGTGTAGAAGAGGGCGCTCGCCACAACTGTCTGATAGAACATCTCCAGCATCTTATTGCAGATGTTGAAGGAAACCAGCCTTCTAAGGAAGTATAGTCAGCTCTGTCCTCTCTTGCACAGAGAATCAGTATTGGCAGTCCAGTCCAATTTATCATCCAGCTGCACTCCCAGGTATTTATATTGTAGGTCTGCACCCTCTGCACACAGTCACCTCTGATGATCACGGGGTCCATGAGGGGCCTGGTTCTCCTAAAATCCACCACCAGCTCCTTGGTTTTGCTGGTGTTCAGGTGTAGGTGGTTTGAGACGCACCATTTAACAAAGTCCTTGATTAGGTCCCTATACTCCTCCTCCAGCCCACTCCTGATGCAGCCCACGATAGCAGTGTCGTCAGTGAACGTTTGCACATGGCAGGACTTCAAGTTATATTGGAGGTCCAATGTATATAGGTTGAACAGGACCAGAGAAAGTACAATCCCCTGCAGCGCTCTCGTGTTCCTGACCACAATGTCATTAGCACTGATATGGAACCTTCCTCAATCTCTCAGTTGTGTTGGTCTACCGGCCAGTTAAGGGGGTGGGTTCAATCCCACCAGGAATGCCAGCCTATGAGTGTTGTCCATTATTAGGTAAGTAAGTAAGTCTAATTAATAGGATTGCAGTTAAGTTTAGTATATTACAGGCAACTTGCATAATCTTTCTTTCAAGTGATATTGGGTACGCCACAAGAGAGGAGATATTATGAAAGGCACACCCATACATGATTGGTGATGGCTTGTGCAGAACTGCACAACACAGAGCAAAAACATGGACAGCCTTGGGACATTAAAGCAATTGCAATTTAAAGACATTTGGATGGTGTCGATTAAATGTAAAGAGTCTAGTATTGCAACATTGACATTTAAGTGGGAAAAAGATTTATTTTGTTGTTGTTGTTACAAGTTTAATAATATGTGTATGAGCGCATAGTTTTAAGTTGATTTGAGACTTATAAAGCAACTTGGCATGACACATGCTGCACATATAGGTTTATAAATCAGATTTTATTTTTGTCAATTATGCCATTTTTGCCTTATAAACATAAGGAAAATTATATTATGGAATCTAAGCAAGGTTTTATACATAAGCCCCCTAGTTTTACTTACTCACAAAAATTATTGACACTGCATATCGTAATGAGCGTTAATGGGTAAGGTTACCCCAGGCACAATGAGTTGCGCTCAGATAAATAGGAAAATGGTCATAAAAAAACAAAAGTATTTATAAGATTCAAGCAAGTAGAGTAATTTATTGCTAATGAAAAAATAAATTAATTTGTTATAAAGTGCAATGTACTGGTGAGGAGAAGTGATAATGTCCCATGTATGGGTATAAAAATCTCCATGGGTTGGATAGATTTTGATCTTTATACTCTGTGACATAATCGCTGCTGTTCTAGATAATGTGGTTGTAGATGGTGAGGATCTACAGTATGTGGGTCATTATTCATTACATAGTAAAAGTCCCTAGCCGTTATAAGCTTGTGAAATTTCATACTGGAAATTAATTTTTAATCATCAGTATATTGTGTAGTATGATAGGTTTGATAGCAGATTCCCACCACCATAATAAAACCCAGCACTCTTGTTAAAAGTTAGGTTTAGGAATTGGCAAAAGAGTTGTCAAATTCATGAGAAGTATCATTACAAAGAAAATCTTTTATCTTTCAATATGTTACAAGAGAAATACCAAGCTCTTTAATCACACAATGAGGCACCATTCAACACCAGTAACTCTTTCCCTATAAATCTGCTTTTCATTTTGTTGCTTTAGCACAAAATCTCTTACTGAAGTCTTCCTTTTGTTTGTAGTTCAGATGCTGCTGTCTGCAGTCACCCGCCTCACACGCGCAGGTCAAGTTGTCTGGCAATGTCCTGTTTCCACAGTGAAAAAATAGTCATAACAATAATTCTAACCATGTAAAATGCGGTAATCCATTTTAAAACCGGACATAAATGGCAGTGTAATAGTGTCACCAGAAAGACTGAACATGAAATAAATTTAATAACATATCAGAAACAAAATCAATTCTTAAATAATTTCTTGACAAAAAACAATCTGCCAATCTGCACAATTGCTCAACTGCATCTACCTAAAATATATTAAAATAAATGAAAGAACACATTGCCTACCAATATAAGGCTGGTGGCGTTATGTTGTAATTGGTGGAATGCTGGTGTTTCAGCTGCAAGCCTATTGGTTCAGTCTTTGCTTTAAACTTGCTGTATGTCGCTAAGAAAATTACAAAACCTGCTGGTGCTTTAATTTTATTTAAACAAATGTAATGTGTTTGATGGTGATTGTTGTGAGTCACTATTTAGTCTTTGACTGTTTTAATAGTTTAATTTATTAATGTTAGCCTACTGATGTTTATTAGGTTAGATTAGATTAGATTAGATTAGATAAACTTTTTTAATCACATGGGGAAATTCAGATGCATGCAGCAGATGAAATGAAAAAGAGAAGGATACAGACTCATAGGACAAATAATACAATTAATCAATCTGTCGATAATTCATAGAAATAAACAAATTAATGTTGTGCAGAAATTTCTACACGAATCTGGCAAGTACAACGTAGATCTCGAGGAAGCATTAAATTGCTTCCATTGATAGCAGTGAGCAGAAAAGACCCCCAGAAGAGCTTCTTAGTGTACAATGGTGGAATGAGCCTGTTGATAAAAGTGCACCAAGAGAGCACCTCCTGGAGGGGATGGAGGGGATTTTCCACAATGGCATAGAATCTTGGCATCATTCTCTTTTCCACAGCAGCTTCCAGTGTGCCCAGGGTTGGAGCAGGCTTTCCTGATAACTTTGTTCAGGCATGGTACTTCTTTTGACCTCAAGTTGCTTCCCCAGGAGACTGCACAGTAGAACACCACAATGGCTACGATGGACTGGTAGAACATTTCCGGCAGCATGCTGCACACAAGTCTTTTAGGATGTACAGTCTGTTATGGCCTTCTTGTACAGCGCCAAAGTGTACAAGTACGTTGTTTATATGAACCCCCAGGTACTTGTAGTTCTGCAACATAAATACTGTAATTACCAATCTCGATGCACGTAGAAAATCTAGGCAATATGGCATAAACACCAATAATTTAATTAAAATTACTACTTTAGATGAACAATGTATTAAAACTATAAAAACAGATTATAGATTAAACAAAAAATACACACAGAACGGTGCTAATAAAAATAACTTAGTTCCTGTTCCAAATATCAATAACGCACATAGTACTCATCTCTGCCCCTCCGAAACATTAAATATGGCATCTTATTAGTGATAAAAAAATAGACTTTATTGCACTAAGTGAAACGTGGCTTAGCTCAGATGGCGCAACTGTTTTAATCGAATCTGCGCCTCCGGATTACAGTTTTACTCATGCAGATTGCCAAGGAAAGAGAGGCGGTGGCTTGGCAAACATTTACTTGAGCCGGTTAAAATGTAAAGATGTCAGTTTTGGTAAATTCAAGTCCTTTGAGTATCTCGCCGTTGTTATCCATGGAGATTCTCACGTTCTAGTATTATCCGTGTATAGACCTCCAAAATTCAAAGCGTCTTTTTTTGAGGAATTCTCTGACTTAATGTCAATTTTAATTACGAACTATGACACACTCTTAATAGTTGGCGACTTTAATTTTCATATAGATAATCAGTGTGACCAAAAAGTAAAAGAATTTATGAACCTCCTGGACTCTTTTGATTTGGGACAGCTCGTTAATCAGCCTACACATAAAGCAGGTCATACGTTAGACTTAGTAATTACTAAAGGACTAAAAGTTGATATAAAGCAGGTCATTGATATTGGTCTATCAGACCATTTTCTTCTACTTTTTAATATAGAAATAATGATAGAAAACACTCATGAGAAGCATATTGTTAAAAAACGCTTCTTTGACTCATCAGCAGCTTTAAAACTTACAAACATTCTAAGCAGTCAGTCCGTTTATAGTGCCACCTATAATAGCGAGGATAATGTAAATAGTAAGGTGGAAAGATTTAATAATAAGGTAAGAGCTGCTGTTGACACAGTTGCACCTGAAAAGACAGTTAAAAAATCTTCTAGCATTGTTATACCATGGAAGACCCAAAGATGGTCTGATTTAAAGAGAGCATGCTGTAGAGCTGAGCGTAAATGGAGGAAGACTAAACTAACTATCCACTATGAAATATTAAAAGTTAAAATAACAATACAATAACACAGTCCGTCTTGGGAGGCGCTGCTATTTCTCTAAGATTATAAATAACAATGCTAGTAATCTCAGAGTCTTATTCTCAACGATTGATCGTCTGTTAAACCCAAGTAACTCAAAGGAATGCATCCTAAGTACTTTCAGTAAAACCTGTGAGGCTATCGCTGTATTTTTCAATCAAAAAATTAATGATATTCAAAATAACATAGTATATCTCCCCAACACTAAGGATCCTCCTAAACCCCAGTATTCCATTATAAACAAATTGAACTCTTTCACTAGGATAGATTTACCTGATTTACATAAAATAATTTCTCAAATGAAACCCTCCACCTGCGTCCTTGACCCAATACCAACAAATTTTTTCAAAGAAATATCGGACGTGCTAATTGATAATGTTCTTGACATAGTAAATTTGTCATTAGATACGGGGGTCTTCCCAGACTGTCTTAAGACTGCTGTAGTTAAACCCCTACTTAAGAATAATAACCTCGACCCCTCTGCTCTTGAAAATTTTAGACCCATCTCTAACCTGCCTTTCTTAAGTAAAATTCTAGAGAAGGCAGTCATTATGCAGTTAAATGAGCACCTTAATAAACATGATATTCTTGATAAATTTCAGTCAGGTTTTAGAACAAATCACAGCACAGAAACTGCACTCGTTAAAGTAGTAAATGACTTGCGGGTAAATGCAGACAGAGGTCATTTATCTGTTCTCATCCTCTTAGATCTGAGTGTCGCATTTGACACCATTGATCATAATATTCTTAAGAATCGCCTTAGTCAATGGGTGGGCCTCTCTGGCAGTGTCTTAAATTGGTTTGAATCCTACCTGGCAGGGAGAAAATTCTTTGTTAGTTGTGGTAATTACAACTCAAAGACACATGATATCCTATATGGTGTTCCACAAGGCTCTATCCTGGGTCCGCTGCTCTTCTCAATCTACATGCTTCCGTTAGGTCAGATTATCTCGGGGCATTAACGTGAGCTACCACAGCTATGCTGATGACACACAGCTGTATTTATCAATAGCGCCTGATGACCCCGAATCTCTTGATTCACTAACACAATGTCTGACTTGTATTTTAGAATGGATGAATAGTAACTTTCTCAAGTTAAATAAAGAGAAAACTGAAATCTTGGTAATTGGCAATAATGGATACAATGAGGCTATTAGAAAAAAACTGGAAGCATTAGGATTAAAAGTCAAAACGGAGGTAAAAAACTTAGGGGTAACTGTTGACTGTAATCTAAATTTTAAATCGCATATTAATCAGATCACTAGGACAGCATTTTTTCACTTAAGAAACATAGCAAAAGTTAGACCTCTTATATCATTGAAAGATGCTGAGAAATTAGTTCATGCGTTTGTTTTCAGTCGTCTAGATTACTGTAACGCACTCCTCTCAGGACTACCCAAAAAAGACATCAATCGTTTGCAACTAGTGCAGAATGCAGCTGCTAGAATCCTTACCAGGAAAAGAAAATCTTAGCACATTTCTCCAGTTTTGATGTCACTACACTGGTTACCTGTGTCATTCAGGATTGACTTTAAAATTCTGCTTATGGTTTATAAAGCCTTAAATAATCTCGCCCCATCCTATATATCGGAATGTCTGACGTCTTATATTCCAAATCGTAACCTCAGATCCTCAACTGAGTGTCTCCTTAGAATTCCAAGAGCAAAACTTAAAAGAAGTGGTGAGGTGGCCTTCTGCTGTTATGCACCTAAAATCTGGAATAGCCTGCCAGTAGGAATTCGCCAGGCTAATACAGTGGAGCAATTTAAAAAACTGCTGAAAACACATTACTTTAATATGGCCTTCTCATAACTTCACTGTAATTTAATCCTGATACTCTGTATATCCAATTCATTATAATAACCATTCATGGTGGCTCTAAAATCTGTACTAACCCCTACTCTCTCTTCTGTTTCCTTTTCCGGTGTCCTTTTGGTGGTGGCTTGAGCCACCACCATCTACTCTAAGTACCATGATGTTCCAAAAATTAAGGATGGATTAAAAGCCAGAAGTCTGTATGACCATCAGCATCAAGTGACTCCGTGAGAACCCTAACTACAAAGAGGACTATTTCATTTATGTTAGGTAGAATGCCCAGAGGGGACTGGGTGGTCTCGTGGCCTGGAACCCCTACAGATTTTATTTTTTTCTCCAGCTTTCTGGAGTTTTTTTTTGTTTTTTCTGTCCACCCTGGCCATCGGACCTTACTCCTTTTCTATGTTAACTAATGTTGCCTTATTTTAATTTCTTATTTTGTCTTTTATTTTTCTTTTCTTCATTATGTAAAGCACTTTGAGCTACTTTTTGTATGAAAATGTGCTATATAAATAAATGTTGTTGTTGTTGTTGTTGCACCATTTCCACATCCTCCCCCTCAATGATGACTGGTCTCAGAGTCTCCTTGGCATGCCAGAAGTCCACCAGCAGCTCTTGTTTCTTACTGATGTTGAGTTTCAGATTGCTGTCCTTGCACCAAAAGACAAAGTCCTCCACAACCTTCCTGTATTACTTTGACTGTTACTCCGGAGCAGTTTTCATAACCGATCAGGTTAATTGGATACTCTTGGTGATAAGAACTTCAGAAAATTTAAATCTTGAATGTTAGCAATTAACAAAATGCAAATGTTTTCTGTTTTGATTGCCACATGCCTATTTTATAGTGTAAATAGGAGTAGGATGGTAGACACCCAAAGACACCGGCATATTGATTGTGTTAAACAAGAAGAACTGCAGGTAGTGGCCACCGCCTGATCAATAAATGCTGTCATCTGCTGGTAAGTTTCCTCCGGGTGCTCCGGTTTCCTCCCACAGTCCAAAGACATGCTGGTTGGGTGGATTGGTGATTCTAAATTGGCCCTAGTGTGTGCTTGGTGTGTGGGTGTGTGTGTGTCCTGCGGTGGGTTGGCACCCTGCCCAGGATTGTTTCCTGCCTTGTGCCCTGTGTTGGCTGGGATTGGCTCCAGCAGACCCCTGTGACCCTGTGTTCAGATTCAGCGGGTTGGACAATGGATGGATGGATGGATCTGCTGGTAACATCACTATTAGTATTTTTATTGTTTACCAACTCCATGTTTGCAAGTACACTTTATTTTGAATTATTAAGATTTGCTTTTTTATTAACACTACCTTTTTTTAAACTAAAGTCCTCCTCTTGCTTTTGCCGGTTCATATGTTCAAAATGGCAGTTTGCTAATGTAAATAAAGTAGTTTGCTTGTTTAAATGTTGAACTCACATTCACTGCTGTGTCTAAGCTTTTGGATCAATAGAAATATTTCACAGGAAATAAATTTAGTTACAGTTAGTATCCATTTTTTTCTGTTTTATTTCACATATTGTTTCTTTCAGTGGTGTTTTTGAACTTTCTAGCTCTGCCCGTCACCTGATGTTTCAACTGTGCATTCACTTTGCATTTTTGAATCCTTTCATTACCAGTTTAAAATTTTATCCAGTTTTTGGGCTGACCTTTTTCACATCTGGTTACTGTATCCATGAGAGAGCGCTAGCTCCCTTGGAATGAGTTTTGTAATTGCGGCATGTTACATAACCCGAATTTATATAGATATGATATTAAAAGGTGATACCCCTCCCTTAGTGATATGGTGGTAAGAAATCACATAGGAGAAACAACAGCTTTCTTTAATGATGGCTTACGCTGCATAACAGACGAAGGAAGCCAATGGCAAGAACCCAGTTCGGGAGTGGGGGCCCGATGTGTAGAGTCTGCCATTTTCGCTGCTGCGTTGGAAGGATTTTCAGGATCGTATGACGTTAACTCCCATCCATCCGTCGGCTTCAAAGGTGTGCCGGGCAATGTTTCAAGGCTTTATACTCTTTCTTCATGTGCAGGCCCCCACTTAGGTGAATCATGCCATTCCAAACAAGGCAAAAGAAAGGATACAATTTCATGCTGAGTTTGACAAACAGAAATAGTATACAATGGTCATCAGTCTGACTGCCCATTTCACAGTTGTCCCTAACTGTCTTGTCTTAAAATGCTTCCCTAACAGTTCTTATATGGTGAACCCCTGTGCTAAATCTGGCTCTGTGTCAACTGTGCATGTAAGTGGAAAAAGGCAGATTTATAAAATATATTTGCACAGAGCACAGTGACATATTAAACTTATACACTTATTACAGTTACTATAGCTTAAAGCATCAAAATCATCTCCATGCATACCGTTAATTTGATATGCTCAGAACTGACAGAAGATAAAACATCCACCAAACTGAAGGGCCTTGTAAATGTCTGAACTGTCAGAGTGCCAAGTAAACAGGAGCCCAGAACAGAGAAGCAGGGTTACCTGTCTCTCCATAATCACATAATTCTTTTTGGTTTTCAGGACAATGCAGTTCAACTGTGAAATACTAAGGGATTTTGAGTTGCTACTCTAAACTGATGTGAGCGACAGACCTTTGAAAAATTAAAGATATTTTACCTCTTAGCCTTCCTAGGAGCATCTTGGAATTGTTCAGGAAGAGTCAGGGGTTGCAAGGATAGGGTGGTCTAGTCTGTCAAGTACAGCACATTAGCACTGTAAACTTCACTAATATAAGTGGAATGAAAATGAAGAGAGTTCTATGATTATGATTGTTTGTACCCTTTAATGTATTTTTTAACATACAGTATACAATCAGATCCATAACTATTTGGATAATGACACAATTTTCATAATCTTGGCTCTGTACAACATCACAATGGATTTGAAATAAAGCAAAGAAGATGTGATCGAAGTATAGACTGGAAATGGGAGTGCCATGCAGAAAAATGGCTGTCATTTCTAAGGCGGCTCAAACAATATTTTTGGTAAACCTCTTAAATTAAAGCTGGAAGTCTACACTTCAATCACATCATGATTACTTTATTCCAACTCCATTGTGGTGATGTATAGAGCCATAATTATGTAAATTGTGTCCCAGTCGAAATACTTAAAGACTTGACTGTATAATGTTTTGAAAATTGACCCATCACTGTCCTTGTTCTTTTCTGCAAGCCAATTTTCTCTTCTTGAGAACACTCCTTCTGCTCTTTATTCTTTAGTATGCACATACTTCTTTAAACCTTATCTTCTGACTGGCAAAAGGATCTTACTCCACAACTCCACACCACTTTAAAAAACATTTTTTGTTTGTTGAGGGACTTGAATCATCAATTCACTCATATTCTATGCACATAGTCTCTGTCTTAGTCCTTGTAAACAATACAGTGCCTTCAAAATGTTTTCAGACCCTTTCACTTTTTACACATTTTGTTATGTTGCAGCCTTGTGGTAAAATTATTTTAATTCATTTTTTTCTCCTCATCAAGCAACACTCAATACTTCAAAAATGACAAAGCAAAAATAAGATTTTATAAATGTGTACAAACTTATTATAAACAGCTGAAATATCACATTGACACAAGTATTCAGATCCTTTACTCAGTACTTCGTTGAAACACCTTGGTAGTAACTACAGCCTGAAGACTTCTTGGGTATGATATGACAAGCTTCACACATCTGGATTTGGGGACTTTCCGACATTCTTCTTGGCAGATCCTCTAAAGCCCCTGTGAGGTTGGATGGAGACTGTGGATGGACGGTTATTTTCAGGTTTCCCCTGGGATGTTCAGTTGGGTTCAAGTCTGGGCTCTGGCTGGGTAATAAGAACATTCACAGAGTTACCCTAAGCCACTCCTGTGTTGTCTTTTCTTTGTGCCTAGCGCTGTGCAGAGCACAGTGACTGGTTTTGAACTTAGTACTATATACAATACACCGATCAGCCATAACATTAAAAACACTGACAGATGAAGTGAATACCATTGATTATCTCATTAAAATGGCACCTGTCATGGGGTGGCACATATATGACGCAGTAAGTGAAGACGCAGTTTTTGAAGGTAATGTGTCGGAAGGTGAAAACTGGGCTAGGATAAGGATCTTAGTAAGTTTGACAAGGGCCAAATTGTGATGGCTACACAGCTGAGTCACAGCATCTCCAGAATAGCAGGTCTTGTGGGCTGTTTTCAGAATGCAGTGGTTAGTACCTACTAAAAATGGTCCAAGAAAGGACAACCGGTGAACCAGCGACAGGGTCATTGATGCCCAAGGCTCACTGATGTGTGAGGGGTACGAAGGTACCCATCTGGTCCGATCTGACAGAAGAGCTACTATAGCACAAATTGCTGAAAAACGTAATGCTGGCCAAAAGAGAAAAGCGTCAGAACAAACGGTGCATTGCATCTTGTTGTGTATGAGGCTGTGTAGCTATAGACTGGTCATAGTGCCCATGATGACCCTGTCCACCGCTGAAAGTGCATACAAAGGGCAAATGCATATCAGAACTGGACCATGGAGAAATGGAAACAGGTGACCAGGTCTACTCTTTTAGATCATGTGGACAGCTGGGTGCGTGTGTGTCATTTACCTGGGGAAGAGATGACAGAAGGATGCAGTATGGGAAGAAGGCAAGCCGGAGACTCTGGGCAATTCTCTGCTGGGAAACTTTGGGTTCTGGCTTTTATGTGGATGTTACTTTGACATGTACCACCAAAAAAGATTGTAGCAAACCATGTACAGTATTATCCAGCATGGCAATGGTATTGCCTGATGGCAACAGTCTCTTTCAGCAGGAAAGTGCACCCTGCTACACTGCACAAATTGTACAAAATGGTTTGAGGAACATGACACAGAGTTCAGGGTGTTGACTTGGCCTTCACATTCCCCAAATTTCAATCCAATCATACATCTGTGGGATGTGTTAGATAAACTAGTCCAATGCAGGGAGATTTCACCTTGCAAATTACACGACTTAAAGGATCTGCTGCCTGTCTTGGTGCCAGATACCACAGGACACCATCAGAGGTCTTGTAGAATTCATGCCTTAACGGGTCAGAGCTGTTTTGGTGGGACCAACACAATATTAGGCAGATTGTTTAAGTGTTGTGGCTGATTGATGTGTGCTAAAGAACTAACAAAGAGAAAAGTCCGTCTAGATCTATTATTCTCTAGTAATCAAGACCAAACATTAGTATCAACATTAATATCAAGAGGCCATAATATGATCATTTTCACAGTGTTTTGTTTAAAAGCTAAAACTGTTCAATTTAATTTTGGTAGGGAAAATTTTGACCAGGTATGGCAAAGTTTTAAAAAAGTACACTGGGAAAATATTAAAATGAGAAGACAGTGGAGGATCATTGGAGCAAGTTTAAAAGCATTTTACATATAATGCATGACCTCCTGAGATTTAGAAGAATTAGGAAGTTAAAGAAGATTTATGGTTTCATGCCAAGAAAGAGCACCACACATGCAATGTTTACTCTGAGGATGTTGATGGAGGAGTATAGAGAAGGCCAGAAGGAGTTGCATTGCATCTTTGTGGACCTTGAGAAAGCATATGACAGGGTGCCTCGAGAGGAGCTGTGGTATTGTATGAGGAAGTTGGGAGTGGCAGAGAAGTACGTAAGAGTTGTACACAGTCCCTATGGACTATGATGTTTGCTGATGACATTGTGATCTGTAGCAATAATAGTGAACAGATTGAGGAGACCCAAGAGAGGTGGAGATATGCTCTGGAGAGGAGAGGAATGAAGGTCAGTAGGGACAAGACAGAATACATGTGTGTAAATGAGAGGGAGGTCAGTGGAATGGTGAGGATACAAGGAGTAGAGTTGGTGAAGGTGGATGAGTTTAAATACTTGGGAACAACAGTACAGAGTAATGGGGATTGTGGAAGAGAGTGCAGGCAGGGTGGAATGGGTGGAGAAGAGTGTCAGGAGTGATTTGTGACAGATGGGTATCAGCAAGAGTGGAAAGGAAGGTCTACAGGACAGTAGTGAGACCAACTATGTTATATGGGTTGGAGACGGTGGCACTGACCAGAAAGCAGGAGACAGAGCTGGAGGTAGCAGAGTTAAAGATGCTAAAATTTGCATTGGGTGTGACGAGGATGGATAGGATTAGAAATGAGTACATTAGAAGGTCAACTCAAGTTGGACGGTTAGGAGGCAAAGTCAGAGAGGTGAGATTGTGCTAGTTTGGACATGTGCAGAGGAGAGATGCTGGGTATATTGGGAGAAGGATGCTAAGGATAGAGCTGCTAGGCAAGAGGAAAAGAGGAAGGCTAAGAGAAGGTTTATGGATGTGGTGAGAGAGGACATGCAGGTGATGGGTGTAACAGAACCAGATGCAGAGGACAGAAAGATATGGGAAAAGATGAACCGCTGTGGCGACCCCTAATGGGAGCAGCTGAAAGAAGAAGAAGAAGAAGGAAGTTAAAGAGAATTCTGAAGTGGATAAATAAAGACCACAAAAGCTTTGGAGAACCCAGGGAAATGTACAGGGGTCAGAATTTGTCAATTGTGTTTTATTCTTCCCTAAATAAAATGGAATATTGAATAATGTTAGCTAGACTGATTCTGGGACTGAAAGGTATGAGCTATGAGGAAAGATTAAAGGAGCTGAATGTTTTCAGTTTAAGCAAACAGATGTTATGATTCCATTTTATTCAAATGTTTTTTTGCTAATCATTCTTCTCTAAAAAACAGATCTTTTTTGTGTGAAAAAATATGAATAGAGCTGCAGTCTGAATGGAGCCTTTTTGGTTTTAGAGATTAAAGTAGTATGTGGTTGTTTAACAATGGCACGGTTGCCCTCAACAAAGGGAAAAGGAATAACAATCATAAACAACAGAAATTACAACAATACTTCAACAGATTAAATAGACCAAATTGGAACACTCCAAACTGGATGATAATTCTAAAAATAACTGCAATGAAAATATATACCTAAAGCAGAAACACAGTGAACCCTGACCTGTAACAATGGGATCCAAGGAAATTTTTGACAATTTCCTGCATTTAACACCACTTTTCCTATTGGTTCCTAGAATAATGCTACTGGGTATTCTTGGACATTTCAAACTTGTTTGCCTCCAAGCTAAAGACAACATTTTTTCAAACAATTGTTTGAGTCTAAATTAAACCCACACTATGCCTGGCCAATTTGTTGCAGTTTTGAGGAAACCTGCTGTGGCATTAATATATAATAATGAAACATTTTGAGCCCCCAATGTTATTATTAATGTTATTATTGACATTATTTTTATTTAAATACTATATTTCCTTATGTCTACCTGGGACTGAGCCTGTTAGGTTGCTTGGCACATTGTTATAAATAAACTTGTGGTTGTCTGCAATGGGAAGAAGTGGGCAAAAAGGACAAGCAGAAGAAGCCTTGTATGTCATACTTGCAGTGCTGCTTGATTTACCTGACGTACAGTAATTACATCAGTTCTCTCTTCCACTGATACTTTAAGCAGAGATGTTATCTGCAATTGTATGGCAAAGGCCTGTGGTACAGGTTGCTTGGTTTAGATGACGCTTATTTCTTTTTCTTATCACAATGCATCTCTTTGCTATCGACTTGCTAACTTATGCACATTTTCTTGCATTCACCCATCTGTTGCCTGTAACAGTACATGATCCAACATACCATTTTTTCACTGTTTCATGTAGCTAAAAAATGTTCCAAAAAAGTTACACATATTTTTTGGCTGACTGTGTGGAGGTCTCGTGAGGTGGCTCTTTGGGTCTGGAGGCACCTTGCCTGCAGTTCTAATATAAGAATTTTGCTGTGTCTTCAAGTTTTTTGTGTACCTGGATGATTATAGTGGGAAAAGAAAGAAGAAAGTCTACTCCAAATAGGTATAAAGGTTACAAAAGTAAATGTTACATCAGTGGCGTAGCGTAGTGGGGGTGGCAGAGGCGGCCCGCCCCGGACGGCACTTTTAGGGGGCGGCAAAATTTCACAATAAATAATAATAATATCTTGTAAAAATTTGAACCATACCTAAATAAGGGGGCAGCGGAATTTTCCTCCGCCCCGGGCGGCTGACACCCACGCTACGCTACTGTGTTACATACTTGTGAAGGGGTTTAGTACAGAGGATCTAAGCTGTTATTTTAGAATGAGTTCTTTAATAACAAAACAAGGACACAGATTGAAACTTGGTAAGGGAAAGGTTCACACAAATGTTAGGAGGTTTTTCTTCACATGCAGAGGACTATAGATACTGTACATAAATAAGTGACCACATAGTATGGTAGACCATAAGACTTTATTTTATTTCTAAATGTGACTTGACTCATTTAGAAGAAATCAGGTGAACAGGATTGATGACCTTTCTTAGACTGAATGGCCTATTCTTGTCAAACATGTCCTAATGATCAAATAAATTTTACACATGACACATCCATCTATTTTTTAACGTGCCTATGAAATTCAGAGTTGAGGTGAGGCAGGGCCCAGGCAGACAGCATTGGGTCTAAGGCAAGAACCAGCCAATCCATCCCATGGCACACTCACATTCATTCATACTGGGTTACTTTATAGGTCAAAAACCTACATTACCTGCACGTCTGTCTGATGTAAGAGGAAAACCAGAGGAGGAATGTCACAGTGTTATATTGGTCATTTTCATAAATTTTTTATGTATTATCCTTAATGCATTCTAGCTAATTATATGTCTCTTCTAAGGTTTCAAAACTTAGGAATTTTGATTCTGAAGTCAGATTTCTGGTTTAGTCAGTGCCTAAAGTCGAGACACATAAGTGATAGAACTTTCAAAGCAGTTTTCGAGTGCTGAGATATACTAACATTAGCTCAGAGATTGGTGGGGACTGGTCCACCTTGGAGTTTCAATCACAAGCATATAAGTACTTTTGATCAGTGTTCAGGCAGGCGGGCCTTTTGGCTTTTCAAGTGCCAAGATATACATAATGCGTGCTGGTATGCACTAAACATTGCTGGAACGTAGCAGTGAAAAACTGAGAAATGCTGGCACTTTGTACTGGTACATACTGGCTCACTTCAAGCCCTATGTTTAATGCATTGTTAAGGAACTTATAATTTATTAGCATTTTGCCATAACTCCATTTTCTTTTTCATTGGTGCTTCAATTTTCTGGATTCCATAGCTATGATGCATATCTGGTAGCCACAAGTGTGACATCTATGGACTCAATGTTATAATTTGGAGTTTTATCCAAAGAGCAATAAGGTGAGGCCTCCACAAAGAAGCCAGAAAAAGCAGGAATCCTGCCTGGTCTACCTAATAGAGGCTCAGCAGACTTCAGCTGGGTACCAAAGGCAACCTCCTGGCTCCAGTCAGAACAGTCCCAAAAAGGAGGGGCTGACAAAACAATTGTAATTATTTTAACATATATAACAAAAACCCCACAAGGAGAAGGGAAACTGTCAACCCTCACCTTGTATAAACAGGTTAAACAAGAAAATCTTTATAAAAATAAGATTTATTTTAAAAAGAATCAAAAATGCAAAGAAAGGATCAAAAAAGCAAAAGGAGGAACAAAGGAGTTGCCTAAAAGGCAATACTAAAGCAAGGAAATAACAATCCAGTAATCAGAATCTAAAAACCGCCACTGGGTCCAAGACACGGCCACTATGTTGCTGTTCGGGTTGTATTCAGCAAGAGGTCTGACTAGGATGATACATAAAAATAAACAAACATATAATCAGCCTCCCATCATAAAGTGACATCCTTCACATCTTCGGCAACTCTCTGATGGCCAGTGCAATTTTCTATGCTATGGTGTGCTGAACTGGTAACATCACTTCAAGAGACGCCCACCGAGTCAGCAAGCTAATTAAAAGGACAGTTTCAGTTATGGGACACTGGAGACAAGTACAGTTCTATCTATCTATCTATCTATCTATCTATCTATCTATCTATCTATCTATCTATCTATCTATCTATCTATCTATCTATCTATCTATCTATCTATCTATCTATCTATCTATCTATCTATCTATCTATCTATCTATCTATCTATCTATCTATCTATCTTCCCACTCTCTCCACTCAGACTACGTGAGACTGGAAACATTATTTAAAATTACATTTTACAAATAAAATACCTTTACATCAAAGGTAATGTACATTATGCATACAGTCATATGAAAAAGTTTGGGAACCCCTCTCAGCCTGCATAATAATTTACTCTATTTTCAACATAAAAGATAACAGTGGTACAGTATGTCTTTCATTTCCTAAGAACATCTGAGTACTGAGGTGTTTTCTGAACAAAGATTTTTAGTGAAGCAGTATTTAGTTGTATGAAATTAAATCAAATGTGAAAAGCTGGCTGTGCAAAAATTTGGGACCCCTTGTAATGTTGCTGATTTGAATGCATTTAACTGCTCAATACTGATTATTTGCAACACCAAATTGGTTGGATTAGCTTGTTAATCCTTAAATGTCATAGACAGGTGTGTCCAATCATGAGAAAAGGTATTTAAGGTGGTCAATTGCAAGATATGCTTCCCTTTTGACTCTCCTCTGAAGAGTGACAGCATGGGATCCTCAAAGCAACTCTCAAAAGATCTGAAAACAAAGATTGTTCAGTATCACGGTTTAGGGGAAGGTAACAAAAAGCTATCTCAGATGTTTAAACTGTCGGTTTCAAGTGTAAGGAATGTAATCAGGAAAAGGAAGGCCACAGGCACAGTTGCTGTTAAACTCAGGTCTGGCAGGCCAAGAAAAATAAAGGAGTGGCATATGCGCAGGATTGTGAGAATGGTTACAGACAACCCACAGATCACCTCCAAAGACCTGCAAGAACATCTTGCTGCAGATGGTGTATCTGTACATCATTCTACAATTCAGCGCAATTTGCACAAAGAACATCTGTATGGCAGGGTGATGAGAAAGAAGCCCTTTCTGCACTCACGCCACAAACAGAGTCACTTGTTGTATGCAAATGCTCATTTAGACAAGCCAGATTAATTTTGGAACAAAATGCGTTGGACTGATGAGACAAAAATTGGTCATAACAAAAACGCTTTGCTTGGCGGAAGAAGAACACCGCATTCCAAGAAAAACACCTGCTACCTACTGTCAAATTTGGTGGAGGTTCCATCATGCTGTGGGGCTGTGTGGCTAGTTCAGGGACAGAGGCCCTTGTTAAAGTTGAGGGTCGGATGAATTCAAACCAATATCAATAAATTCTTCAGGATAATGTTCAAGCATCAGTCACAAAGCTGAAGTTACGCAGGAGTTTCATATTCCAACAAGACAATGACCCAAAACACAGTTCGAAATCTACAAAGGCATTCATGCAGAAGGAGAAGTACAATGTTCTGAAATGGCCATCACAGTCCCCTGACATGAATACCACTGAAAATCTATGGGATGATTTGAAGCAGGCTGCCCATGCTCAGCAGCCATCAAATTTAACTGGAGAGATTTTGTACCTCCATCCAGAATCCAGACACTCATCAAAGGCTATAGGAGGCGTCTAGAGGCTGTTAGATTTGCAAAAGGAGGCTCAACTAAGTATTGATGTAATATCTCTGTTTGGGTGCCTAAATTTATGCACCTGTCTAATTTTGTTATGATGCAAATTGCATATTTTCTGTTAATCCAATAAACGTAATGTCACCGCTGAAATACTACTTTTTCCATAGGGCATGTCATATATTAAAAGGAAGTTGCTACTTTGAAAGTTCAGCCAATGATAAACAAAAATCCAAATAATTAAGAGGGGTTCCCAAACTTCATATGACTGTATATTAACAAGCAAGAGCCTACTTGAATAGGATGATGCAGAAAAAAAACAAGCACATAATCAGGCTCCCATCATACAGTACATATCCCCACAGTACATATGCACTCGCAGGACATAGTAAAGAAAAAGAAGGAAAATGTTACACTGGATGGACAAATAAAGTCATAAAGAAGAAGAAAGAAAAAGGTACATATACAGTATATCACCCTATTCATTACTTTCACACAACAGAAAAATAATCAGAATGAGAGCTCATGCTTTTTCTACCACTGTCCCTCCAGACTAAGTGTAACTTGGGAAAGGCATGCAAAGTCTACAAGTTATGACACAGGGGCAAAGGTCAATATTATATATACAGTATATTAAAAAGTGCAAAATTAAAATAATTTAAAACCATTTTATTATAATCTAAATTCAGTATATTATTAAATAAATGTCAGATTTTAGGGAAATTAAACAAGTTAAATAAATCGTTGTTACATTTGTACATAACATACCTACCTTTTGCAATTTTCAGGATTTTTGTTTTTAATTTCCCAGTTCTCTAATCTTTTGCTGTTGTCATTGACCTTTGATTTTTGTTCTCGTTTTGGCTTTGTTAATAGATCTGTTGATTCTTGGGTTTGACCTCAACAATTTGTTTGATTTGTGTATCTCTAGGTCTTTTTCGTAAAACATACTTCCTCACTTTGAGTCAGTTAACAGAGCACATGCATGCTGTACCTCACACCGACAGCAACAAGAATGCCAACAGTTAATTTCTTGCATAGCCCAAAATCACATAAGGAATGGCTCAATGAGCTTTAAAAGGCCCTGTTTTCTGACAGCAACCCCAGCCTTGGCTCCCTAAGAAGACATGATAAAACCTAAAAATGGAAGAAGGGCAAATCAGAGAGAGTCCCCCTTCCAGATATGACATGTGTGCAATTGGTGTCAAAAAGTAATTACAATACGCAAAACAGAACACAAGTAATCCTCTTCAAAGACCTAGAGGCCCAATCTATCATTTCCACTTCAAAAATACAATACAAGAGCAAAGCCAAGCAAAATGACACCTTTTATTGGCTAACTAGAAAGATTACAATATGCAAGCTTTCGAGGCAACTCAGGCCCCTTCTTCAGGCAAGATGATTACATCTTGCCTGAAGAAGGGGCCTGAGTTGCCTCGAAAGCTTGCATATTGTAATCTTTCTAGTTAGCCAATAAAAGGTGTCATTTTGCTTGGCTTTTCTCTACATTCATAATGGCTAACACGGTACAACACCCTAGTACTACAAATACAAGAGCAGAAATTACTTTATTCTTGCACATCGTGGCTCACCAAGTGCAGGCACAGAGCGTGGTGACATTTCTCAAGGCAAAATGCAAGAAAATATTATACAGAAGTATCCGATTTATTCAAATACATCAAAAACAAAGTAGGAACTAATTAATATAAATGAAAACCAACAATATCTGTAATTTAGTTAACTGTAGAACCACTGCCAGATTGTTGAAAAGGAGTCAGAGACAAGCCAGACACAGTCAGAGTCCTGGAGACCTCAGCCAACAAGCCTCCTCCCCTCTACAGGCTATCCTACAGCTGAGTCCATGCTGGGCCGGCCAGTTGGATAAAATGACCCTTCTACCCCATGATTCCAGTGCTCCTTTATCTGAGGTGACTTTTCCATAGGTAGGCAAATGACTTGGCAGTAGAGCAGTGACACCAACTGCCACATAAGGATACCGAGAAGAGAAACAAAATGTTGGAGTGTTAGTAACAGTTTATAAATAACAGATTATAAACTGCTTCTGAGCCTGGATAAAACCCTATACTCTGTTACGTAGCAATGCTAACCACTGCACCACATTTTATACATAGTTCATGCTTTTCAATTAGTTTGTTATTAAGTATTTTCTTTTGATTACAAGAGGAAAATAGATCACTTTAACTTTAAAATAGGCATTTCTTTCTGCATTTTTGATATTTTTGAAAATAATCTTTGTTATAAATAATGCAATTATGAAAATAAAAACTTTCTAATCTAAGAAGTGAAGTATTTTTCTTTATAAGGTGTGGAAAAGCAACAATAACGTATTAGATATGTTGATCATAGACTGAATCAGGAAGGCTTCCATCTATTTTATTAACTGGTCATATACAGTAATACATTTTACACAATATGTCATTTTTGGAATCTGGATGATTATCTGAGGCAAGTGTCCTCAGTATAGAGAGTTGGTGAACTGATTTAATGCGTGTGTCCTAAAGATCTATTGTCACAGTTTTTGCTCAGTTAAGAACAGAACCGAATTTCATCCTGGCAGTTCCCACCTACAGAACTGCAAAGTACTTAGATGGGTCCTGATGGGGCTCCTGTTTGAATATACTCCTCTAATTGTAGGTCAGGTGCAGTGGAAATTCCACTTTTTCAGAGGAAATGTTTTATGTTAGAATATTCGGATCAATAAAGTCCACATTTTTTAATTACTTGTCTGTAGTCTGCACAGCAGCAAGTAAAAAGGCAGCTATATTGTCTTTGTCATCCACAAAAGTGCAAAATAACTGCCATACAGGGTGAGCCAAAATTATGTTAACATTTAAATGGTGGAAACAATTTATTCAAAAAACATACTTCACATGTGCAAGATGATTTACGGGAATGTCTCAACCTATTCACCATCATGTTCAGCACATGTACCATATGTGGCACATAAATTGTCCACAAAAATTGTATATAAGTATATACATGGCAGTACCATTACTGTTAACATAATTTTGACTCACCCTGTATTTCTGATTTTCATTTTGCCAATCAGTCCTTTCATCTATCTTCTAAACCCATTTATCCAGAGCAGTTTCACAAGGAAAGTGGAGTCACTTCTAGCAAGCATTGGGTGTAATGCAGGAACAATCCCTGAGCTGGGTGCTAACACATTACAGGTTTAAAACAGTCAATCCATACTAATGTAACCAGAGTAGAAAATAACCATGTGATATTGACATGTGAGCATTGTTACTTATGTTTAGCATATACAGTGCATCCAGAAAGTATTCACAGCGCATCACTTTTTCCACCTTTTGTTATGTTACAGCCTTATTCCAAAATGGATTAAATTCATTTTTTTCCTCAGAATTCTGCACACAACACCCCATAATGACAATGTGAAAAAAGTTTACTTGAGGTTTTTGCAAATGTATTAAAAATTAAAAAACTGAGAAATCACATGTACATAAGTATTCACAGCCTTTGCTCAATACTTTGTCGATGCACCTTTGGCAACAATTACAGCCGCAAGTCTTGTTGAATATGATGCCACAAGCTTGGCACACCTATCCTTGGCCAATTTCACCCATTCCTCTTTGCAGAACCTCTCAAGCTCCATCAGGTTGGATGGGAAGCGTCAGTGCACAGCCATTTTAAGATCTCTCCAGAGATGTTCAATCGAATTCAAGTCTGGGCTCTGGCTGGGCTGCTCAAGGACATTCACAGAGTTTTCCTGAAGCCACTCCTTTGGTATCTTGGCTGTGTGCTTAGGGTCGTTGTCCTGCTGAAAGATGAACCATTGCCCCAGTCTGAGGTCAAGAGCGCTCTGGAGCAGGTTTTCATCCAGGATGTCTCTGTACATTGCTGCAGTCATCTTTTCCTTTATCCTGACTAATCTCCCAGTTCCTGCCGCTGGAAAACATCCCCACAGCATGATGCTGCCACCACCATGCTTCACTGTAGGGATGGTGCCAGGTTTCCTCCAAACATGACGCCTGGCATTCACACCAAAGAGTTCAATCTTTGTCTCATCAGACCAGAGAATTTTCTTTCTCATGGTCTGAGAGTCCTTCAGGTGCCTTTTGGCAAACTCCAGGCGGGCTGCCATGTGCCGTTTACTAAGGAGTGGCTTCTGTCTGGCCACTCTACCATACAGGCCTGATTGGTGGATTGCTGCAGAGATGGTTGTCCTTCTGGAAGGTTCTCCTCTCTCTGCAGAGGACCTCTGGAGCTCTGACAGAGTGACCATCGGGTTCTTGGTCACCTCTCTGACTAAGGCCCTTCTCCCCCGATCGCTCAGTTTAGATGGCCGGCCAGCTCTAGGAAGAGTCCTGGTGGTTTCGAACTTCTTCCACTTACGGATGATGGAGGCCACTGTGCTCATTGGGACCTTCAAAGCAGCAGAAAGTTTTCTGTAACCTTCCCCAGATATGTGCCTCGAGACAATCCTGTCTCGGAGGTCTACAGACAATTCCTTTGACTTCATGCTTGGTTTGTGCTCATACATGAACTGTCAACTGTGGGACCTTATATAGACAGGTGTGTGCCTTTCCAAATCATGTCCAATCAACTGAATTTACCACAGGTGGACTCCAATTAAGCTGCAGAAACATCTCAAGGATGATCAGGGGAAACAGGATGCACCTGAGCTCAATTTCGAGCTTCATGGCAAAGGCTGTGAATATTTATGTACATGTGCTTTCTCAATTTTTTTATTTTTAAAAAATTTGCAAAAACCTCAAGTAAACTTTTTCACGTTGTCATTATGGGGTGTTGTGTGTAGAATTCTGAGAGAAAAATGAATTTAATCCATTTTGGAATAAGGCTGTAACATAACAAAATGTGGAAAAAGTGATGCGCTGTGAATACTTTCCGGAAGCACTGTTGCTCACTGAATATGTTAAATGTGTGGGTATTTAAGGTTTGTCAAGATGCCTCAAGCCAGAAGCCTGTCTGCACAGATGTGACATCAACCCTGTACCAAGAACCATGCCTCCACACTCTACTGAAATGGAACTACAGTCGTCAACGACCTTTACTGAAGAACTGAATGAAGACCACACTGTTCTCTTTAGCTGTATTTCTATGTCTAAATGATTATAATACAATGTATATGAGGAGAGAAAGCTGTATTTTTGAACAAGTTAAATGTATCCTTTCTTTTGTACCATATTAGACTTGTCTTAATATACCGTATATATTCGCGTATAAGTCGAGTCTTGAAACCCAAAAAATCGATCACAAAATCAGACCCCGACTTATACGCCCATTCAAAAACGTGATACTTAAATTTTTTTTTTACATCTTCTTGCTTCCTCTAATCTCACACCAGTTTCTCAGACACACTGCAGTTACCAATTTCTTTCACCACTTCAACGACTTTTAATTTAAAGCCAGCTTCATATTTTCTTCTGATTGAACGCTCCATCGCAGATAAGGGATGCTCTTATGATAAAGGTGTATGAGGGTATGAGATACAAAAAACACAAAACAGTGCAAACGTTGCTTTGGAATAGTTTGGGTATTACCGTGTGGTCACGTAGGCACAATACGTAAACAAAGAAGGCAGTGTGCTCCGTGGTTACCCTCTCAGGTGGGCGTTAGCATATCATAATCTCTTGGACCAATAGCATGAGTTTTCTGCATTCGATTATACGACCGACATTATAAAATACCGGAAATTATACTATAAAATCAAGCCCCGACTTATCCGTGGGAGAACTTAAATGCAAGTATATACGGTAATATATACAGATATACGGTAATAATAATATATTTACTAAAGGAGGGGTTATATACAGGTTCAAGTGAAAGTTGCATTTTTAAAAGAACAGATTCCTAAGGAGTATGCTTCCCCTGCTGGGCAACTAATTAAAGTGTAATGTCTGGTAAGGTTGGAGTGTGTTCCAACATCTACATCCTCATTGGTGCTGTGTAAAACAATAAAGATTAGATTTATGCAACTGAAAAAAAAAAACAGAAATACTATTTTATCTTGTTCTACTACCACCTGCTCCCAACCAGTGCTCTAAAACTAAATCCAGAGGTGCAAAGAATAAAGTCGGGTGCCACATGATGACTGCAAGAATGCAGCTCTACACCTCAGAGCCTTCTAATTTTCTATTTTCTTCTGATTTTTATACCAAAATAATGTTAAAAATGTTCAACTTTTTAATCAATATTGCTTTGATACATTAACAGCTTTGCAGCACCAGCAGAACTCAACACTTATTTAGAATGGACAGTTTGCATAGTTTGACTAGACCTTTATGAAACTGCCTCAAAAGCACACATTTGCCGAGTCTGGTAGAAGTGGAGTTGAAAGTATTCTGTGTATAAAAAGCATCCGCTGTATATTTGTGTCTGCACTGGGAATTTCCCATCACAGCTTATAAAAACTGATGACAAGTTAGCACTTCAATATGTTTTACTAATAAAATCATATTTTGAGGTTATAATGTGCTAAAACACAAAGGGCATCATTTAAATATTTTTATTGGGTAATTTTAAATAGCACATGGTCAGCATATGTGAGATTTTATTATCTTATTTTCAAATGAACAAAACTGCACAAAACTGCTAAAACAATCCATTGATCCTTTCGTTCATTTTCTGCTGCTTATCCAGGCTATAGGGTCAGCAGTCTGGGGAAAAATGCCCTGCCCTGAATTTTCCCCATCTCTTTTCAGCCTGACTTACTATCACTAACACCTACCAAGTCTTTACGTAGCCTTGGGGTGGCGAATGATGACCAGCTGTTCTTCAAGGACCATATTACTATTGTCTCTCAGTCTTGCAGAGTCACTCTATCCAGTATCTGCAAGATCAGAGTGTATCTGACAGAGTAAGCAGCACAATTCCTGGTCCAGGCTTTGGTCTTGTCACATTTGGACTACCAGAACTCTCTGCTGGCAGGAGCACTTGCATGTCGGTCTTACTGGAAGGAGTACCGGCATGTGCAGATGATTAAAAATGCAGCAGCACATCTGGTGTTCAACCAGCCAAGAAAGGTACATGTTACACCTTTTTTTTAGATCACTACATTGGCTCCCCGTAGTGAAAGGTATTAAGTTCAAATTCTTGATGCTTGCCTACAGAGTAGTTAATGGGTCAGCACCTATATATATGGAGACATGTTTGAGGTCCTATACTTCTTCTCGACTACTCAGGTCTGCTGATGAAGAGCATCTGGTGATGCCACCTCTGCATGCTATCAAATCTTAATTATGACTCTTTTCCTGAGTAGCTTCAAGCTTCTGGAACAAGCTTCCCACCTCTATTCAAAATTCTGACTCCCTTAATGTGTTTAAGAATCATTTGAAGACTCTCTTGTTTGGTGAATTTCTGTTTAACTGTGTCACAGATGGCTGGGATTCTTACTCAGACGGGACACCTCTTCGCTGGAAGGATCGGGGGAGCAAGCCTGGTCAGAGCGTTACCTCCCCCAGGATGCTAGTTTGCAGCCCACCATGGGTTGCAGCTGTGCCTTGGACTCCTGCAGGGCTTCATGGGAGATGGGGTTGTCTACAGCTCTGTTGGGATCTGGAGGTGCCGCCAAGGGGTGCGCAAGCTGTTCCTGAGCTCGTGTGGGCAGTTCTTCCACCACATCCGGAAGTGCTGCTGGAAGTGGGGCAACAAGCACCTGAAGAACTTCCAGGTGCCTTATATAAGGGGCCAGCGGACAGTACTCGCCACAGTCGGGAGGAGGGAGACGAAGCTTGGTGGGAGCAGTGGAGGAGAAAAAGAAGAAGAAAAAGGAAAATAATTATGTTTACTTATTGTGCTTGTGTTTGGGACTGTATTGCAGTGCTTGTGGGAGATGGAGAAGACATTTCCTACAATGGAAAATAAAAAAATAAACCCCTGTGTGCTTTGAATTGTGTCCTATGCCAGGGCTGGCCTTTACAACTGATTTTGGCTGTTACAATGTTTGTAGCCTAAGAGTTGTAACTTGCTTGTATTTTGTTCTGAGCTCTTCAATTGTGATAATGAATGTTGTAACCTTGTCTTGTAACACTTGCTTCCAAACTGTCCCCCAGGCTGATGTTTACAATGTATTATATATTGTTGATCTTTTTTGGATCATCTCTTTGGATGAAAGCATCTGCCAAGGAAATACATGTTAATTTAAATTGATTGAGATTTATTGATTGAGATTAATGCCTTGGAGTGGCTGATTTAAGTCAGCCACTCCAAGGCATTAATGCTGCTATTTTAGGCCATTCTTGTGCAGCTGTGGCTTTATGATTGAGGTGGTTGTCTTACTGGAAAGCAAGTCTTCTACCGAGGTTCAGGTTTTTTGTAGACTGCATCAAGTTTTCCTCCAAAAAACACCATCCTCATCATATAGAATGGTGGTTATAGAGTCATCCTCTGGAGGTGCTTCTCTGTAGCAGTCTCTGAAGGTAAAAGTGAATGCAGCAAAATACAGAGAAATCCTAGAGTAAAGTAAATTTTCACCTTTGGAGAAGATTTGCTTTCCAGCAAGATGACAACTACAAGCATAAAGCCAAAGCTACAAAGTAATCCCTTAAAAACAACAATGTTAATGTTTGATGATTAGAGTCCAGATGGACATCAACAATGCTGTTCACTCATGACTTCCAAGCTTGAGTAGTTCTGCAAAGAGGTGGGGGAAACATTGCAATGTCCTGATGTGCAAATTTGATAGGGAGACCTGTGCAGATAGACTTAAGGCTGGAATGGCTGCCAAAGATATATCTACTAAATACTAATTTGAAAGGGGAGGAACACTGACGCAATCAATTATTATGTGCTTTATATTTGTAGTTAACTTAGATAAATTTGCAGAGACCTGATTTCACTTTGAAATTAAAGAGTCTTTATTTGTTGGTCACTGTCACACAAACCAAATGAAACCCCCTGTGATTCAATGTTATATAACAACATTATGATCCTTATGAGAAGGATTTAGCAGTCATAGTGGACTTGATACTATCAACTACCAGACAGTGTTCAGAAGGCTTTAGGAAGGTTAACAGAATGTTAGGTTATATAGCATAATGTGTGGAGTACAAATCCAAGGAGGTTATGCTGAACACTGGTGAGGCCTCTTCTGGAGTACTGTGTGCAGTTTTGGTCTCTAGGCTATAAAAAGGACATAGCAATGCTGGAAAATATTCAGAGAAGATCAGCTGTGTTGAATTGAGGGGTAGAGGGGGTAAATTATGAGGAAAGAATAAAGAGCTGAGCCTTTTGAGTTTATGCAAATGAAAATTAAGAGAAGGCATGATGAAATTGCTTACAATTATGAAGAGACAGTGGATCGAGACTGTTATTTTAAAATGAGTTCATCAAGAACACAGGAACACAGTTGGAAACTTGTTAAAGGTAAATTTCACACAAACATTAGGAAGTTTTCTTTACACTGATAACCATAGACAAAATGGAATAACTTACCAAGTAATGTGGTAGACAGTGACTTGACGGACTTTCAAAACTTAACTTGATGCTACTTTAGAAGAATTAAGTCGATAGGACTGGCAAGCACTGTTGGGCTGAATGGCCTATTCTTGTCTAGATTATTCTGATGTTCTAAACACAAGAAGATGTGAAAATGTCGAAGGGGTAAATACATTTTATAGGCACAATATATTTACAACATGAAATTAGAGGAAATGAAATTGAGAATACTATGGTGCTTCCAATATGGTTCTTGTCCTCATGAAGTCAAGACTGAGTTATTTCCTGCATTACACATGAAGCTACCAGTAAAGATTGTGGCCCTGAGATGGAAACAGTAGCTTTGGAAAAAGGATTGCCAACCATTGTTGAGGTAGGCTTTGACTTCCTGCAACTACAATTAGTATGATCTCATGTATTTGTATGATCTCATGTATTTATAGATGAATAAAGTCCACAAAAGAAAACCTAGAGAAAATCTAAATCTACTAAACAGCAACACTTTGTTTTTACATTTTCTAATGATATTGACAAGAAGTTAATTTCTTCCTCACAGAGTCATTAGAATTGTTATCGTAAGAACGCAGTGCCTCAGAGTCCAGCACTAAAAAAATATTTTAAGATGAACTTTTTCAGTTCCTTAGTTAACTTCACTTATACTGCCTTAACTCATAATGGACTTTTTATAAATGACCTAAATTTAGACCACCCGATACTGCACCTTGCTGAAACAGTTGTCACTGCCTTCCAAATTAGTTTACTAGGAAATTTACGCTTTGATGTGGTTTGTTCAGAACAGTTCAGAAACTACCCTACCACTGCATTCCTTTTACAGTATGAACAAAGAACCTTGCAGGTTAAGAAACTAATCAGCATTTTTATGACCTATTTTATCAATGTGCACTCTTACACTTTACTGTACAATGCTCAAAGTGTGCTTGCTTTTCAATTACGCCTTTCAAAAAAATAAGAGAATAATAACACAATGCATAACTGCTTGTCTATATTTTCTGCTGTTATTATATTAAAACTTCACACATTTCTTCACCTCAGCATCAGACGATTTATTGTGAGCACTGACAGAATGTCTACCTAGACATCAGCTCCTTTCTTGATAACAGATTCATTCTGCACGAAACAATGTTATTAGTGATCAAATGCCAGCACTGGCTGCAGAATTCCTACAAACAATTTCATTTTCCTCTGCTTGAATTGCAATCATTTTTTTATCTTTAGAAGAGCTGTAGGATAGCAATAAACTCATTATTTAAAAAAACAGTTAATGGGAAAAGAATAGTAGATGTTCGAAGAGATTAATTAAGAAATATATAGGGTACCTGTAGTGAGAAGTCAAGCAAAATGACAGCTTTTACTGGCTAACTAAAAAGATTACAATATGCAAGCTTTTGAGGTAACTCAGGCCCCTTCTTCACATCTTGCCTGAAGATGGGGCCTAAGCTAGCACACCTAGGGTGTGCTTGTCTGGTGACAAAATTGAGCCTGAGCCTAGAACTGACTTAATTATAAGCCCAAAAGTGATGTGACTGTGTTTAAATCGGGCTGTTGTGCAGTGTTGAAGATTTATTGCTAGGGAAAACCAGGGCCCAGAAAAGACAAAAGGAAAGTGTCTTGGAGAGTGCTGAGTCTCCTTGTGTGACAGGTGAAAGATGCATTATCAAGGCTAGTGGCCAGAAAGACTTTTGCTTTGGGGTTTTCTTTATTTTGAAATGTTGAGTCTCCTTTTACTCACCTTCTCCATGCATTACTTAATGTTTAACCTCCTTTGATATTTGGTTGGAGCCACCCTAAGTTACAATACAATACAATACATTTTATTTTTGTATAGACCAAATGCCGCAATGGGCTTTAACAGGCCCTGCCTCTTGACAGCCCCCCAGCCTTGACTCTCTAAGAAGATAAGAAAAAATGCCCAAAAAAACCCCTTGTAGGGAAAAAATAGAAGAAACCTTGGGAAAGGCAATTCAAAGAGAGACTCCTTTCCAGGTAGGTTGGGCGTGCAGTGGGTGTCAAAAAGAAGAGGGTCGATACAATACAATACACAGAACAGAACAAATCCTCAATACATTATAAAAATGAATTTTTTACAAGCACGGACCAAAATTGAATAGTAGATGATATCACATAATATGATTTGGATATGTTTAGAGTCCTGGAGACCTCAGCCATCAAGCTGCCTCCCCCATTTGGCCATTCCACAGCTGAAATAGCGCTAATCCGATGAAAGGACCCCTCTACCCTATGATTCTTGTGATCCTCCATCAGGGATGACTTTACCTTAGACAGGCAAAACAACTTGGCAGGTGTATGAGACCATATACTGAGCAAAAAGTTAGGAACACCTGAACATCTGTTTGTCCATGCAATTATCTTATCAGCCAATCATTTGGCAGCAGTGCAATGCATTAAATCATGGAGATGCAGCCTCAGATAATGTTCACTTCATACACAAAAATGGTGAAAAAATCTAATCTCAGTGATCTCAACTCTGGCATGATGGTTGGTGCTGTACGGGCTGGTTTGAGTATTTCTGTAACAGCTGATTTATTTTCACACACATCCGTCTCTAGAGTTTATTTAGAATGGTGTGAAAAACAAGAAATGTCCAGTAAGTGGCAATTCTGTGGACAGAAGCACCTTGTTCATAAATGAGGTCAGAGGAGAATAGCCAGACTGGTTTGAGAGGACAGAAAGGCATTAGTAAATTAGATAACTTATTATTATTATTATTATTATTATAACCACTCTATACAACATGTCGAACCTTCAGGTGGATGGGCTACAACAGCAGAAGTCTACATTGGGTGCCATTTCTGTCAGCCAAGAACAGAAAGCTGTGGATGCTATGGGTTCAGGCTCACCAAAGTTGGATAGTTGAACACTGGAAAAGTGTACCATTGTCTGATCAATCTTGATCACACAGATAGTCATAATTTGGCACCAACAGCATGAATTCATGCACCCAAACTGTTCTTGTGTCTATATTCCAGGCTGCTGATGGTGTAATAATGTGGGGAATGTTCTCTTGGCATACTTTGGACCTGTTAATACCATCTTCTAATGGCTACTTCCAACATGATAATGCACCACATCACAATGTAAAAATTGTCTCAATCTGGTTTCATTAACATGACAATGAGTTCAGTGTTCTTCAATGTACAATAGAACCTATTTGGGATATGGTTGTACAAGAGATTTGCAGCATGAATGTGCAACTGACAAATCTGTAGAAACTGCATGAGGCAGTCATGCCAACATGGAGCTGAATCTCAAAATAATACTTCCAACATCTTGTGGAATCCATGACACAAAGAATTGAGGCAGTTTTGAAACCAAAATGTGGCCCTGCCCAGTAATAGTATAGTGTCCCTAATAATTAGTTCAGAGATCGCATAGTTATGGTGAATATCTTTAAAAATAAATCTTACTAACTAAATATAGACTTGTATTTGTAATGACATTATTTAGAACATTTGTCCCTCTATTTTCTAAACTCCTTTTTTATCAAATACAAATGTTCAAAGCTATTCTTATATTTCTAACAGGGTTACTCCCCTGGCTGGAATTTAAATCGTTGTTTTATGTCATCTTTGTTCATTTTTGATTCTTTTGTTTGTTTTCATTTCATTTCTCTTTATTTGCATTAGTATGTATGCCTCAATTACATTCCTTGTGTTTTTCAGGTGTTTCCTCAAGAGGTAGGGTCACCTACCCATCTGCCCTATAAAAGAGGAGTTAACCGAGAGTCCCCTGCAGTTCATTTGAATGCTTGGGAGTTGGTAAGTCTGTCTGGCTTCCACTGTGCTTATTATGATTATTGGAGCTTTGACTTAATGCTCTGTTTTTGACTTTGTTTCTGGATTCTGTAATGAGACTTTGTTCACTTGGATTACCTCGTTTTTCAGAGAACTCCTTTATGCCTTTTGTGCTGCACAGAGCTTGCAAAATGTTCATAGCATTCTTGTGAGAATGAAGATCCTCTGTTTGCCCTTGTTACTAGCTGGGGTTTCCCCCTCAGTGAGCATTTTTGACAATTTTTTGACTTGCATGCTTGGGAACTCTTGAGAGTCATAATTCTTACGCTTATCAGCACTGGTTGACAGGCATAACTATAGGCCTGAACTGAGGAGGAAGCAGCGGTGTTATATCTAACTTAATCAGTAACACTTTTTTTTTTCAAACAACAGAAATCTACAACTACTTTTAATCTGAGCTATCATTTCTTACAGTGTCTGGATTTTGAAATGTGACCTTTTCTACAGGGGAGTACAGTCGTTGTGGCTGACTCACAGCTTCCAGAGTCATGGGTTTCAAATCTCTGGTCTGACACACTGACTGTGTGAAGTTTGTACCTTTTTTCGGTGTCTGTGTGGGTTTTCCTCTCTTTTTTTCTTTTCTCTATTTCATTAAGTTTTATTGCATTTAAAGACGTACAATATGTAAAACAAGGTAATGTCTAAAATATATTCAAGCATAAATAAAGAGGGAAGATTTGGGAAGTTGGCAGGTTCCATTTGATTTCTAGCTTGTAAATATTGTTTAAGAACTACCATATTTAAGATGAAATTGATTATACTCAGAGCTTGCACCATGCCTGTGCAGAAATCCATATGTTCTCAATCTTGCCTGGGTGGATTTTTCTCCAGGTACTCTGGTCTTCCTTCCAAATCGCAAAAGGTTGACTACATACTCAAACTTGGCCTCAAGTAAGTGAGAGTGTGGGTATACATAGATGATGTGCAGAAGCCATTTTTACGACACTATGCTCACAACACACTAACTATGAGGTAGTGAAGGCTTGAAAGAGACAGTTAGCCAATAAGGGACAGGGGGCGATTAGGAGTCAGAATGGTCAAGTTCATGGTGGGCAATTTAGTCTGGCCTGTTTTTTTCAAAGCATGCAAATGGTTCTTTTATAACAACAGAAATTCAGATGCTCGGTTTTACATCTCATGTAAAGGATGGCAGCATTTTTTCAGCACAGTGTCCCTGTCACTGCACTGGGGGATTGGGATCCACACAGAGACCACAGGGCAAGTGCCGACTGCTGGCCTCACCATCACTTTTTCCAGCAGCTACCTAAGCTTTCCTGGTTGGTCTCCCATCTAAGTGTTGGTCAGTCCCAAATATGCATTGCTTCCTGTGCATGAGGGTGCCCTGAAATGGATAGTCATGCATTTCAGAGTTGGTTCCTGCCTTGCACCCAATGCTACTAAGATGGAGTCCAGCTGGTCGAGAGTTCAAATTGGAATAAAAGAATTTTGAAAATGGATGTATGTTATAATTGCAGTAGGTATATTATAGAAGAAAAGTCCCTTTTCCCCCTCTTCTCTATTTTGTTTAGCATAAAATGTTCAATGACCCATTTTTTCCCTTGAAATAGTGGTGAAGAAATATATTAAAGAAAACAGCTAAAAACCAGAAGAAGTCCTTTCATCTATATGCTGTATTATTAGTGGAAGTATCATAATTTTAAAATGCCCTGAGAAACAGGAAAGGTAAACTGACACATCATGTTCACAGCTTTTATGAGATAAGGATCACATAACTGCGTGATAAGGTTGTGAAGATTCACAGTTAAGAGGCACACGAAAGTTGAAAGGCTGACATTAACAGAGGAGAGCACTGTGCTATATAAATTAGACTAAATTATCAAATATTAAAATGTGAAGATGTCAAAACAAACATTGACCCCGTAAAATGAGCAATTCTAAGTGATGCTCTCCACAAACAAAAAAAAAAAAAAATGAATGACGAACTTTAAGCAGAGTCTCCCAGGTCTTTGTCTAAATGTTTCTGTGTATATGAATGGTTTAATTTAAAAAGGATGGACTAAATTGGTATATTTGTGAGTCTCTTTTTCACATTCACATGTTGGTTCAATAGTCCTTTATATCCAATTTCTCAGGGTGGTCATATTATTTTCTCCAGCATCTTGCCAACACGAGTTTTTATTTTTCTGGCCATCTGTCTGTAAGATCAAACTTATCATTATAATTGTTAGAGACTTAAAAATAAATTTAGCAATAACTTAGCAAAACTTATTCTTATTTATTATTTTTTGTGTTACATTTATTTATTCATTGATATACATATTTCTAAATTATTTTCTTTTCACTTACATTTTTTAATATCTTGTAAAACACATGTTTTGTATGAAAATGTGTTATGGAAATAAAATGGTATTATTGTTGGTGTTGTTATTATAACTTTATCCACAACCTTTCAGTCTATAAATTAAAGCTGAAATTTAAAACTTGCACCCATCCATTTTCTAAGCCACTTATCCAGTTGAAGGCTGCTGGAAGCCAATACCTATTCTAGCATCACTGGGTGCCAGATAGGAACCAATCCTGGATGGAGCGCCAGTCTACTGTAGGGCAACCTTACTTCGTTTTTTTTTTTTTTTTAATTTTATTTATTAATTTTATTGTAATCATTCCATACAAATAGATCAATTTATAACAAAAAAAAACTGAAGACAAATCAAACCCCACCCCTGAGAAGGAGAGCTTAGCCAAAGGAGAATTGCTTAGGGCTTTTTAATAAGGCAGCAATAAACAAAAGAAAGGAAGAAATATATATAGGTAAATAAAAAATGGAGAAGGGAAGTAAATGCGGTAATAGTTATTTCTCTTATTCTAAAATAATATTGATTAGATCCTGCCAGGTTTTGAAAAAATTCTGTACAGATCCTCTAACTGAGAATTTGATTTTTTCCAATTTCAAATAATATAAAACATTAGTTTCCCACTGAGTTATCAGAGGAGAGTTAGGATTCTTCCAATTTAACAAAATAAGTCTGCGTGCCAAAAGTGTAGTGAATGCAATCACCGTTTGCTTGTCCTTCTCCACTTCAAGAAGAACACCGAACACAGCTGTTAATGTGTTAGGAGGGATTGTGACCCCAAGGCTGTCTGAAAGGCACTTAAAAATTTTGGTCCAAATGATGTTAGTTTAGTGCAGGCCCAAAACATGTGACCCAGTGAGGCAGGAGCTTGGTTGCAGCGTTCGCAGGTTGGATCTTGCCCTGGAAACATTTTGGACAATTTTAAGCGAGACAGATGAGCTCGATATATAATTTTTAGTTGAATAATTCTATGCTTTGCGCATATGGAGCTCGAGTGAATTCTCTGCTTTGCTACCTTCCACTCCTTTTCTGATATATTGATTAACAGATCTTCTTCCCAATGTCCTCTTGGGTCTTTGAAAGGTAGGGACTCTAATAAGATTTTATATAATGAGGAAATGGTGTTTTAATTCCTCGAAATTGAGCAGTATTTTTTCCAGCATGGTGGAGGGTACGAGGTGAGGAAAATCGGGCAGTTTCTGTTTAACAAAATTTCTAATTTGAAGATAGTGAAAGAAATGTGTAGCTGAGAGGTTGAATTTGGAACGTAATTGTTCAAAAGATACAAATATGTTGTCTATATAAAGATCTCTGAGCATTTTAATCCCAAACTTTTCCAGGTATTAAAAACTGGATCATGTTTGCGAGGGTTGAAAGAGGCGGTTCTCTTGCAGAGGTGCCATGGATAAAAGATTTTCCAGCTTAAAATGCTTTCTAAGTTGGTTCCATATTCTGAGTGAGTAAAGCACAGTTGGGTTATTAGTATATTTGCGATAACTTGCATTTATTGGAGCGCAGAGCAGGGAGTATAAAGAAGTACTACAGGATTTTACTTCTATTGCGAACCAAGTCTGTGTATGTTCATTTTTTTGGGTCCAGGTTTTTATGGCTTGTATGTTTGCTGCCCAGTAATAAAACTGGAAATTAGGTAAAGCCATGCCACCTTCTGCCTGAGGTCTTTGTAGGGTCGCTCTTTGGATACGTGGGTGTTTTGAGTTCCAAATGAATGAGGTTATTGTTGAATCTAATTTTTTAAAAAATGATTTATTGATATATATTGGAATGTTTTGAAATAAAAAAAGAAGTTTAGGAAGGATATTCATCTTAACAACGTTAATTCTTCCGGCTAGAGTAAGATGAAGGGTTGACCATCTATGCAAGTCTTGCTTAATTTTTTCCATAGAGACGGCAAAATTTTGTTGATAAAGAGCTTTATGTTTACTTGTGATATTTACCCATAGGTATTTAAACTGATCTGCTATGGTAAAAGGTAGGGTGTCCAATCTAATATTATATGCTTGTGGATTCACTGGAAATAGTATACTTTTATTCAGATTAATTCTAAGACCAGATATCTTTTGAAATTCCGTGAGTGCTGTTAAAACAGCAGGCACAGTGTTTTCTGGGTCTGATATATATAAAACCATATCATCTGCATATAGAGAAATATGGTGACAAGGGACATCCTTGTCTGGTACCACGTTCTAGCTTAAAGTAGTCTGAACAAATGTTGTTAATACAAACTGAAGCTTCTGGATTGGTATACAGTAGTTTGATCCATGCACAAATATTCGTGCCAAACCCAAATTTCTCCAATGCAGTGAAAATGTAGTTCCATTCAATCATATCAAATGCTTTTTCTGCGTCTAATGATAGTAATATCTCTGGGGTGTTTGATTTTGCTGGTGAATATATAACATTAAACAAGCGTCGGAGATTGGAAGATAGGTGTCGGCCTTTAATAAATCCAGTTTGATCCTGTGATATTACAGAGTGCAGCACTTTCTCCATCCTTCCACCTAGAATTTTTAAGAGTATCTTAACATCATTATTCAGGAGTGAAATTGGTCTGTATGATGCACATTGTAACAAGTCCTTATTTTGTTTAGGAAAGATGGTGATTAATGCTTGACGAAATGTTTGAGGTAGTATTTGGTTGTCTCTAGCTTCTGTAAATGTTGCCAATAAGAGGGGAGCTAGCTGAGTGGAGAATTTCTTATAAAATTCTATGGGGTAACCATCAGGGCCTGCTGATTTCCCGCTTAGAAGTGACTTTATAGCATCTAGTAATTCTGTTAGCGTTAGAGGTTTTTCCAGTTCCTCAGCACTTAAAGCATCTATTTGTGGTGTCTGTAATGTATCCGGAAATGCATTAGATTGTGTGTTGTCTTCTTTGAACTCAGTAGAATATAAGGATTTATAATAATCTCTAAATGCATGCATTATATTTTTATGGTCAATGATTTCTTCTCCATTCGTGTTGGTGATTACTGGTATTGTATTGCAAAATTCTTGTTTATGAATTTGTTGAGCTAAAAGCTTACTAGCTTTTTCTCTGTGTTCATAGTAATGATGTCTTGACTTATAAATAAGTTGTGCAGTTTCTTTAGTTGTTAAGATGTTGAGTTCTGTATGCAGGGCCTGCCTTTTCCTGTGAAGACCATCACTTGGACGCCTGGCTTGTTCTTCATCTATTCTAGTAATTTCGCTTCTTAGCTTTGACACTTTCTTGGTTTCTAATTCTAACCTTACTTCTAAACTCACACTCACATTTGCCATGCCAATTTAATTAATCAATTGCACAACCTTTTGAAAGTTCATTCACCAGTGTTCCATCCAGGGCTGATTCCTGATTTTTGCCCATTGCTGCCTGGTTCTCTGTGACCTTAAATCTTTGAATGGAGCTGAATAGCATGGCAGTTTATTATTATTATTATTATTATTATTATTATTATTAACCCTAGAAGAATTTCAGAAGGTACAATATTTAAAAATCTAACACATTTCACGTCTTTGTTTTAACACACCTTTATTACTATAATGTTGTCTGTGTATTTTGTTACAATTTAGTTCTTTCATCAGGTACCCCAGTTTTCTGAGTCTATCACTCCAGGTTCCCAGGGAGGTGGTTTTGCATGACATGATGTTTGACATCATTAGCACATCATGTTAAATACCAACTCCATGCATCTCCCGGTATCAATTACTGGATTCGTCATTAAAACAAACCCTTTGTTTCATGCTTCTTTTTCTTAATTTACTGGTTATTTTGAATCTTTGCATGCCTATATTGACTGCAAGTTTAATTTGCAATCATGACTTTGTAGTTTCAATCTCTTTTGTTTTTTCCTTCTGTCCTTGACTATGATTATTTTCCTGGTCCCTTTTATTACACTACTATTCTCCTTGTTCAGCCATCAAACAGAACAATCTGTTATTAGCATTCCATCCAGGGCAGGTTCCTGCCTTTTGGCCAATGCAACTGGGAGAAGAGGCAGCTCCTTTAATGGAATATCTTGTTCTGAAAATCTATGGATAGGGGAATTTTTCCTTGTCCGTTTTATTTAGATGGAAGAAGAAATGAACCAAACTGATTTTTATAAGCAGAGTTTTGTACAGGTCTGTCTTTTTGCTTTTCTTGAGTTTAATTGGGAGCAGGAGAAAGGGAAGAGGGCTACATTTTTGTGAATAATTATTGTTTGTCATTTTTGTTGGTTTTTGTGTGTCATTGGGTTGTGTTTTATTTAAAGACACATTGCCGAAATTTGTTTTTGGGGTGTCATAATTGCACTTATTGTTTTGGAAGCGCCTGTAAATAAAAATATACACACATTTTTCAACATTTGACAGTTTCTTGTCTGCTAAATCTCCTGCCATCAACACATTCAGCCCATGAACTACACGTGCCCAGAGTGTAGCATGGTGCCAATTCCCCCATGTCACCATCTTTTACAATGTGCTTTATATCTTTTGGATAAAAAAACAAAACTCTGATCAATAATCTTCAGATTAATTTAATTAGGGAAAGAATTTCTACTAATGGGTAGGACCTTTTTTTGTGGTCTTTTTGATTAAAAACTGCCATGAACTTGGAGTCTCAAAGCACACAAGTCCCAATAAGTTCCAACAGCACTTACATAAAATGCTCAGTAGAGGGGGATATCACAGTCAACCAACAGCTAGTAATAAGGACAAGTAGTGAATCTTGATAGAATTAAAAGTTTATTCTCAAAATGCTCTGTATAATAATGAAGTTCTGTGCAGTATAAGACGCAAAGGAATTGCTCAAAAACACTAAGGCAATCCCAATACAGTAACCCAGAAATGCAAGCACAGAACATGAAGGCACAAGCACAGCAAAACAATTAAATTTATTACTCTCAAGCACATTCAAAAGGAATTGCCAAGAACTGCCAGGCGAGACCCTCTGGATTTATAGGGTAAGGGCAATTCCTGGCAGTGATTGGCAGGTGGGCCCACCTCTTGGGGGAACAGCCACGAAACACATGTAACATAACAAAGGCAGCTTAAATGCAGATGCAAAACTGTCCTTTGATGCTAAACATACCAAAAATTAACATAGCATAAATTTGAATCCCAGCCTGCCAGGAGGAACCCTGGCTGAGACATGACAATAATGTTTGCCTTACGTTTTGATTTTTGTGTGCAGGCATTTTGAACTTTTTGCTTTGAACTTTGTCTGTCATATTTCTGTGATTCCTGCTGCCAGTTGTTATCTGTACAGGATGTTTTTACATCCAGTGCCACTACAGTTATAGTTCAGCATGTAGTCCTCATTCTGATTACTGTTCATGTGAATGGCTAATCGCAACATTTTAAATTTACATTTTTAAGCATGATTCAAGATCAGACGAATTATTAATCATCCAGTCATGCCTCAGCTACGCTCTAGAGATGTGAATGACACATTTCTTCCATTTGCCTAGTTGATTGTGGTTGTTGATTAGTAATCAATTCATCTCTTCAGTGTAGAGGAAAGCCTCCTCCAGCTTTCTGTAGTCAAAACAGAGACAGAGGGAGCTGATTTTGAGGCAGTTGGAGTCAAGTACATTTGCTTATATAATTTATTTGTTTTAAACACAATTCTAGTGGATGTGCTTTAATGTGTATGTGTGTGATTTGTTTAAACTTATTTAATTCATTTTGTAAAGTGTGAATGACAAAAAGTCCCATTTCAGAAACTGTATGTAATTGTTTCAACTTTGTGAATTACTGAGGACAAGGAAGTTTGGTGAAAGTTTGCCTCCACAGACGCTGTTTTCTTTAATTCAATTTATAGCATCTCCACACAACACGATCTGCTTTTTGCAAATGTTATTTTTGCTCGTTTTGCTCTCATTTAAGCAATGTCATATTATATAAATATTACCAATATCATTTCAGAAAAATAATTTGCAGTGTGAAGTGCTACATCAGAACGTAAAATACATATGAAGACAGAAATGATTTTACTGGTCATTTTTTGTGAAAAATTCTCATGTATTTTTCTGCAGTTGTTGCCGATGCCTGCTTGATGTCTAATGCAGACTTCTGCCGTCCAATAATCAAATGTGTATGCCTTCAGGAAGTTTGCAGATTGGCTAAACTGCCACTCATCCATCCACTTTTTTCCAAGCCCACTTAATCCTGTGTTTATGTCATAAGGAACCAGAGCCACTTCCAATTAAGAGATGCCACAAAATGCAGGTAGATATGTAATATATTTTGATTACTAAATCTCTTTTTAGAGTTCAGACAAACAGAACTGAGGTTTATGACGGTTTAAACTTTACTACCCACACAAATGTTCACTATCGATTAATCATTTATATATCTACTAAATGTGTGCTTGGCAAGACACCCTCGCCTCTGTTTATGGTGCGCACAATAACAGCACACAACAGTCTAGTCAAAGGCATACATTTAAAAAATGATAACTTGTAAAGTGACTTTACATTCTAATTCTTTTAATGTGGAATTAACAGCTACCAAATATCCCAATTTTCAATGGAAGTTCAACATATCAGGTTTTCCAATTTACGCTCTACACCATTTTATACATGACTAATTTCTCATGTATGTAACTTATGCAGACACTGCACTCTATCCATTTTTTTATATTTTTGAAAACCAGGACTATACAATGGTATTCTACTCAACCAGACATATACCTTGTAAGTGCCATGGAGGACGAACAGGCATCCTGGCCTGGATGGAGGATGATTTATTGCCCATCTAGGTGGCCATAATGGACAGAGAGTGTGAGTGGAGAAATAATAATTCCTAATGCTGACTGAGAACAAAGAACAATGGATGGAGTTGGCAAAGGTGGATGCTGGGAGCAGTTCATACCCCTGAATAGAAGGTGGCAGTGTTTCTCTGGACGGATCGAAGTTAGGACACCCACAGGGTTTCATGGGATTTGGAGTGCAGAAGCCCAGCTCTGTCAGGGTCTTTGTGTGCCACTAGGGGCTGTTGCCGGAGAAGAATTGCCCTGGTCTCCACAGGACCTGAAAGTGCCAATGCCATGATACTGGAAGAATTCCTGGGTCTGTCTTCAAAGAAGTTTGCAGCTTCACCTCGGGGAATCAGAGTTGGGAGGCAGTGGGCAAAACTTCCCAAGAGGTCAGAAGGAGGAGAAAGGAGCATTTAATTTGAACACGGAGTTGTGTTAGTTGACATTGTATCTGTGGTACCCCCTTGTGGTTACAATCTATAATCATAACATCCATCCATCCATCCATCCGTTGTCCTACCCGTGATTGGCTGGAGCCAATCCCAGCCAACACAGGGCGCAAGGCAGGAGACAAACCCCAGGCAGGGCGCCAGCCCACCGCATGTAATCATAACATAACAAATACAATCATACACTTCAAAATGAATACAAAGGAAAAACAAAGTAAAAAAGATTTAGCCCCCTCCTCACCCAAGAGAAAAAGAAAAAGAAGATACCTTTATTTGAACCCAGAGTTGTGTTGGGTGACATTGTGTCTGTGGTTTGGGTGGTCAAAGGTGCCCCCTTGTGCTTACAACCTGTAATAATAACATGACATAACAGACGTCAAAATAAATACAAAGAAAAAAAAAAGAAGCAAAAAAAGATTCAACCATTCCCAAGAGAAAGAGAAAAGAAGAGAGATAGAAAAAAACTCAAACTCATCATATAAGATGTATTGAAATCTAAGTAATTAACGTACACAATGTCATTAACATTTGCAGTGTGTCATCTATTAGAATGTGTTTGGTAATTCCTGAAGGAATACAATGCAATGCATTTGACATTCCAACAGATAGCACATCACAAAAAATTGTAGAATAAAATGCACTACTACAAAAGTTTGGGGTGTGCCATCTGTAGGAAAGATAAATGCAATGCATATGTCTTTGACATACTGTATACGATTTGATATGGAATTGTGTTAATATATCCATCTGTTGGAATGAGAGAGACATAGCAAGCAGACGAACGCCCAAATACACAGACACACAGACACATAACCTTTTATTAAGGTGGACAATTAATAACATAAGAAAGTCAATCTCAGGCCCAGAATGCTAATTTAAAACAATATTAATAAATTAAATTCTTGCCATGTTTTAAAAATATTTTAGACATATCCTTTAAAAGAGAATTCTTCTTAATTTGAGATAATATAGAGCATCACTTACCAACTGAACAACAGAAGGTTGAGTTAAAATTTTTCCAGCTGAAAAAATAAGGCTGTGTGCTTGAAATGAGGTATAGGCTATTACAATGAATTTCTCCCTATGCACTGTAGTGCCATCTAGAAATACACCAGATATCACCATTTGTGGATTTGGAGTAGTTGTGACACCAAGGCTGTTTGAGAAGTATGTAAAGATTTTCATCCAAAATAATGTGAATTTAGTGCTTTTCCAGAACATCCATCCATCCATCCATTTTCTAACCTGGGTCATATTCCCAGAACATATGACCTAGTAATACGGGAGCTAGATGGCAGCAGGCCTTGACCAGGTATATTTTGAACAATTTTAAGTGAGACAGATATGATCGATGCAAGGTCTTTAGTTGAATTATGGAAATCTTGGTGCATATAGAACTAGTGCACTTTGTTTATTTATGAGGCATAGTAAATGAAATGACCAACTGAAGATCAAGTATAATCCTACATTAAATGCTTAATTTTTAACTCATGGGGTGCCAGAGCTCATAGTGACGAAACATGAGTGCATCGACCACTGCAATTCGGGCTAACATTGAATTGCGTTATTAGCATTATAAATACACGAATATTCGCACAAACTTGGATATTTGGCAATCTTAAGCTGCTTTGCTGTCTACACTCTCTGTAACACACTAGCAATGGAGTTTTCACTCTCATTGACCTTGGTCTGATGCATCTTTGTCCCCATTGCCTGACCCCCTGTTCCTAATATATTTGCAGCTTCCAGATCAGCATCTACACCCACTGCACCATAACTAGGTTTCTGACATAATGATTAGTGAGACTTCCAGTGTTTTTGTCACCACCTGTTGAAAAATAGATAGGCGCAATTTTAACTAGACTACTTTTAAAAAGTTTTTAAAAAGTCTATGTAATAAACTTTGTTTATTTAAACATTATAATGAAAATAAATATTTCATACAAGTTTTGGGTAACCCAAAGCACTTCTGGATTTCCTGGAGAAAAATCAGAGGTACCAATGCTGGGCTCCAGCACGTTCGGGGACAAATTAACATCAACCTGAGTGCGGGCTTGATGGCTTATTTTATTGGTTCAGTACAAGCACCCAATGAAGAAATAAAACATAAAGCCATCGACCAGTATATTTTCATGGGCACCACCATTTCGAATGTCTGGCAGCTGTGATGATACATATTGCTTGTTCCATTTGACCCATGACATTATTGCAGCTATTTTGATAAGGTATGTGAGGGTGTGATTTTGTGGATTTTTGCTCAGCCTACCATACCATTGTTCCGGAGCTGTTTCAGAGTAAAATAATTCAGTTAGGTGTGTCCTATGGTGTTTTCCAGTGGATTATGAATTTCTTGTCAGGGAAGAAGTAGTATGTGAGACTAAGCCCTTATATGTCGGATCCAATGTCAATTAGCATAGGCTCCCCACAAGGCTGTGTTCTTTCATCCCTCCTGTTATCACTTTATACAAATGACAGCAGCTCCATGGACAAATCCGTAAAAATCCTAAAGTTTGCAGATGACACATGCATAGTGGGTTTTATAATAATGTGTCTTCCCTTGAATGAGAGGTGGGCCATTTTGTAAAATGGTTTTCTTGTAACAACTTGGAGCTCAATGCTATTAAGACAGCGGAAATGAGGACTGACTTCTGCCAACAAGTCACTAACTGTCCACCTTTGCAAATTAATGACTTGACTGTGTCTGTGGTTCAGTCGTTTAAATTTCTGGGGACTACTTTTACTAATACATTAAAATGGGAAATGCACTGTAATAAGTTTATATGTTTAATATGTCACTATGCTCTGTATAAATATTTTAAACCTGTTTTTATTTTCTTTCTACATGCACAGCTGAGCCAGATTTAATACAAAGGGGCTCTGCATTTAGAACTGCTAGGCCAAGCATAGGATAAGATAGACAAAGACAAATGGGCAACGTGCACTATTTCTGTGTGACATAGTCAGCATGACATTGGATCTTCTCTTTGCCTTGTTTGGAATGGCATGATTTACCTAAGTAAGGGCCTGCACATGGAGAAAGAGTATAAAGCCTTGGAACATTGCCTGGCACACCTTTGAAGCCGATGGATGGATGGGAGATAACGTCATCCGATCCTGAAAATCCTTCCAGCGCAATGATGAAAATGGCAGACTGTATACAAGGGGGAACCCAGAAATAACCGGAAATATTTTTGAAACGTGTTTAATTTAATTTTCTGTACAAACTACAATTAGTCTCCTTCAAAGTACTCTCCATTGGCAGAAATACACTTATCTAACCGTTTGTTCCATTGTTCGAAACATTTTTTAAATTCGTCTGAAGTAATGCCCATTAATGCTCTGGTCGTTTCTTGTTTTACCTCTTCGACGTCAGCAAAACGCCTTCCTTTCAAATCTTTTTTCATCTGAGGGAACAAAAAGAAATCACACGGAGCTAAATCCGGTGAGTAGGGTGGGTGGCAATGTTCCCTCTAAGCTGAGCGCGTGAGCGATTGCTCACATGAATTCAGAGCGTCGCTCATACTTCCCGCACGATCGCTCATTCCGACGGCGTTGCTCGTACTTATCGCATGATCGCTCACTCCGACCGTTGGAGTTGGTGCTCATAAATTTTTGGCTTAAACAAAATGTCGCTCATAAACAATGTTTTTTGCTCACTATATGCTACTCCTCAGAGGGAACATTGGTGGGTGGTTCAGGGTTGTCATACCGTTTCTTGCCAAAAATTGGCGAATGCTGAGAGCAGTGTGAGATGGAGCATTGTCATGATGAAAGAACCAATCGCCCGACTCCCACAAATCAGGGCATTTCCTTCTCACACTGTTGCGCAACCTACTTTTACAAAAAAATTCACTAACCACAAGCACAACCTTCCAGACTGATGGCACTTGGCAGACTGACTTGTGAGGAGTGTAATTAGATCGCCTTAGCGGCCCAACCACGAACTACAAGTACCAACCTAACAACAACAAAATTCTGGTTATTTTTGGGTCCCCCCTCGTACATTCGAGATCCCACTTCGATAATAGCCTTGCTATGGCTTCCTCGTCTGTTATGCCATGTAAATCGGCATTAAAGAAAGCTAAGTTATTTTCTCTCATGTGATTTCTTACCGCCGTATCACTATGGGAGGGGTTTTAATATTAATCGCCTTTTAATATTATATCTATATCGTTTCGGGTTACTTAAGACTTATTCCAACCCGGGAGCTAGTGCCCCCTAGAGGAAAACAAGCACCTCCATCATCAAGTAAGCCAGGCAGAGATTGTTCTTCAAGGTATATATTGTTAAGTTTTCACTCAGCCATCATTGAGAGTATTGTGACCTCCTCCATCACCATTTGGTTTCCTTCTGCCTCCCCTCTTTCTAGGACTCGGTTGCAGCAGGTGATTTGTTCAGCTGAGAAAGTCATTGACTGTTGTCTCCCAGCAGTAAAAGATCTGTTCATCACCAATATGAGAAAGAGGGCAGGAAAGATTGCAGCTCAATCCACCCACCCCAGCAGCCATCCCAGAGGAGGTACAGGTCGATTGTGACCCATACTGCATGCCACCTCTGCAGCTTCTTAATTATTCAGATCCTAAAACAACTTACATAGGGTTACTCCTAACTGTTTTTGCAACATATAACTGGTAGCTGTGATGTTTGTCTAACTGTACATACTTCATAATTGTTCAACTTGTATTATTTGATATCTATATTATTTTGTATAATTTTTCTATTTATTTGTGTTAACTATTGAAGTTTATAAATGTTTTCTTCCAGAAATGATTGTATTTGTATAGTCTTTTGCATACTGTCAGGTTAATGGTGGATTGAAATTGTGTTGTCTGGAGTAGGTAGTGTCTTATATTCCATATTTTGTGCCTATTCAAAGTGAATTCTGGTCTGTTTCACATGCTAGCAATAAAGGATTCTGATTCTGATGTGATTGTGTTAAATGTAGTATGCAAAAAGTGTTGACTAAAAAGGGAAAGACTTTGGTTTTGAGCATTACTTTGATTAGAATTTCCTGATTGTGAATCTAGTTTTGTTGACGAATGCAAGATTTGTTGCTTCTCTTAAACCTGGATAAATGATCTGATTAATTTTAATGTTGATGACTCTTTAATATGACTTCTCTTTAATAATATTTCTGCCATACATTAAATTCATTGTTTTAGTTTAGGTTTTGTCTTTCTAAGATGGTGTATGTTATAAAGGTCCTGGGCAGAGGCGTCTAATTTTCTGTGCCGTCTTTGCCACCCTCTGTAGTTCTTTTGTAGTGCTGAGTTGAGAAAGTCCCACCTGTAGAAGTTGGTGGGCATAAAAACAGATATTTGTGCTGTCCTCACATAGCTAAAGATGTAAATGCAAGGGTAAGCTTTTTGAACAATAGATAAGATGTGTTGCAAACACTCCAGGTCATTAGTGATGGTGACATTAAAGAAATGAAAGCTGAACCTTAACATATTTTTAGGAATCTGGCCTGCCACTTACCAGCAGAAGCAGGGAGGTGTACATAGAGGTGGTTATAATCTCCTCATTGGCCCTTTGTAGATTGCTTCAACTGTGCCCTAAGAAACAGAGTGTGCCTTCTTAATACTAGGAAGGCAACTGCTTGTTGTCCCATATAGAATTTGTTATTATATAGATTTTGTAATCATTTTTTTGTAACTTTTTGTGCATAGTTATGCTTGATATTGGACTTGCTTTGGGGTTTTTTTGAGTCAGAGCATTCAATTATGGTGTTAGTTTGTTCGTTCTCCTAATATTTTGGATCTTTTTTTCTTCATTTTGAATTATTAACAATCACCACCACTTTCTCAGCCCGTCGTTAGGCTCATGTCCTCTATTGAGGTTGTGACCCATTGGTAATTGGCATAATGGGTTTAAAAGTTGGCAGCAGGTGCATTTGTTCATCTGATCTGCAGATATGAAGCCTCCTCCAGACCTTTGCTAGTTACTTGTTGTTTGGTTTGACCACCTGCTTTGTTTTTGACCTCAATTTTGTCTCACGCTCTGGTTTTGTTGATGTTGTTTTGATGTTCTGGTGCTGACCCATTTTTGCCTGTTTGCGTCTCTCCTGGTACTCTCAAAAATTAACTTGTCAATTTACTGACATAACAGAATTAAAATGTGGAAAGAGATAATTATTGTTATTAGTTGCAAAAAAATGTGTACTCCATATCTGTGTGCCGGTCATGTTGATTTGTATGATCTTAGGAGGAGCCAGGTAGCTGTAATGTATGAGCTCAAGTGGCACATATTCACTGTGCTTATAATGCCACCTTTTTTAGCCTCTACCACTTTAAATAAATGTATAACTTATTTATAAAATATAATTTTTTACAAGGTTCAGCATTTCCAGCTTCAGCATATTGCAATTGAACAAAGTATTATAAAACCACAGGCAGCTGTGAGAATCTGTCTCCATGTCTGTATGGTTTTCTGCTGACTCTAAGGGGAAGTGAAAGGGACTGATTTCAGTTTTACAGTTCAGATTTTGTCAGTTCTATTCAAATTTGGGTGAGTTGAGTCTACTGACAGAGCTGAGAATATTTCATTCTGAATATACCAGCCCAAAGTGTTGTGCCCCAGAGCAATGCTGGGTATATTCAAAGAGTTTTATGCTAGTTTAGTGTTTCTAGCACTACTTAAATTACTGCAATTCTACACTTCACTGCTAAAGGAAGCCTTTACAAACTCACTGGAGTTAAGTATAGCCCAGTGTAATAAGAGGACAAAACAACATCAGTGTTTTGGGGCACCTTGCAGCCAATCCTGTACAACTGAAAAGATTAAAAACAAACAAGCAAAAGAAACACGTATAAAGTGCTAATCGAGTATTCCTCTGACTTTTGTCTTCTCAGGATGACTGCACAAGATGGCAGATCCTCTGGTTATCAGGCAATCTGGAAGGAAGAGATGGGTCCAGGTAGACGGACTCCGTAAGTGAAGTCAGAGGTGGAAACCCATCGATTTTTCTTTCTGTGGAGGGAGGAAAAGAGAATCCATTATTACACAGCTCCATTTCCTGTCTTAGCAGAGAATTACCATCACCGAAGCCTTTAAGCTGTCTCCCACGCTCACGTGTGTTACACCAGACACCTAAGCAGACTATAATGGCTCTCTGATCTTCTGTTTCTGTAAGTAGATGAAGATATTGCTACTGTATAAACAAAAATGAAGTCATTGCAGTCTGTCAAAGCATCTGGCCCAAAAGAAGATTTTGCTCTAAAACCCACCTACGTTTATTATTTTTGTCTTGTTTTTGGAACTGAGAGATCTTAATACACACAGTATATATACATTTATTATACATTATACTTCAGGAGTCTGGATCATAAAAATGTTACTTTCCCTTGCTGAAAGTTGAATGCAGAGAAACAATTGTGATCTATGGTATCAGGACATTAAGTCTAGTGGCTTTCTGAAAATCTGAGAGGTACGTCATGGAGGGAAAAAAAATCTTTGATTTGATGTGCTATGATGTGAACTCTTACTGTAATGACGGAAACAGACTGCACTTCGTATTTCATGTAACTTTAATTTGCTCCTTCTTCTTCTTAAGAAAATAAAGTATGCACACAGTAGTAAGGGTGTCGTGCCTCTTCTGATAAACTAACACAAATCAGCAATCATGGACACACATTTTAAGCCATGGCTATGAATATTATAATGCCCTTCAAGATATGTTAAGGAAAATTTTAAAGAACACAAAATTAAAATGTAAGAAATTCTGTTCTGTTAAATCTCCCTTCGACCCTTTTAAGTCGCTGCCACACAAAAGTCTGTGCACATCACTGCCCTGAAGGACTCTAAGCAGCTCCTTGGTTTTGCCTACTTTTAGGAAGAGATTGCTGTGCCGACGTCATTGTTTCAGAATACAGATCTCTTCTCTGCCAGCAGTGTCATTATTGCTGGTGTTCGGGTAAACAATGGTGGTATTGTTGGTGTTCAGGCAAACAATGGTGGCTACACAGTCAGAAATGAACATGTAGCACAGCAGTGCCTCAGCACAGAACCCTGTGGAGTGTCTGTGTGTGCATTAGCATGAAGTAAAAATAGTTTATTAACAAAAGAAGTACACAAGAAGAGACTGAATAAGGGAAGATATAACACAAACAATAACCCAGCAGTCTCCCCGGGCCAGCACCCTCCACAATTATTGGCATCCCTGGTTAAAATGTGTTCTTAGGCTTCTAATAAATTCTTTTTTTCCCAAAAATATAAGCTCACAACACAAAAAAGAGAAAAATCCAGCCTTTAATTGAAGTACAATTATTCATTGGGAAAAAATCCCATATTAAGAAATTTTTTTTACATGAAACCATGCGTGCCACAATTATTGGCACCCCTAACAATTCCTATAAAATAAATGTAATTGAAGCATTTTTGTAATTTCTAGTTTAGATTTTAAAGTTGAACAGAGTAAATTGGAACTTTCAATTAGTAATTAATCACTTCCTGTGTCCCTGGGGTAGAAATATGACGTGACACAGAGTCCTATTGCTCTTAGCCACTCTTCAACAAGGGAAAGACAAGAGAACATGTTGTTCAAGTAAGGCAGATGAATGTCGACCTTCATAAGTCAGGTAATGGCTACAAGAAAATAACTACTCGCCTAAACCTGCCTGTATCTACAGTCAGACGAATAATAAAAAAGTGTAAAACAAACAAGACTGGATGAGGACCCAAGTTTATCTTGCAACCACGCACAGTGAGGAGGATGGTGAGAGAAGTAAATAATTCTCCAAAGCTCACTGTTAGAGAACTGCACCAAAGAGTGGTATAGTGGGGGGGTCACAAAGTCTCCATGGCAACCATAAGATGCTATCTCCATGCCAACAAGCTGTTTGGGAGACATGCAAGGAAAAAGCCTTCTCTCACCTACAATCCCAAACGTAAACGTCTGGAGTTTGCTAAGTGGTACTGGGGCTTCAACTGGGACCATGTGCTTTAGTCAGATGAGACTAAAATTGAGCTTTTTGGCAACAAACATTCTAAGTGGGTCTGGTATGAATCCAAGAATTAGTATGCGGAAAAGCACCTCATGTCCACTGTAAAATACTGTATGGTGGAGGATCTGTGATGCTGTGGGGCTGTTTCTCTTCCAAAATCAAGAGGAAACCCATGCATACATGTGGATAAGATGCAAATGGCATGCATGGAGGACCCAGGATGTGAACTCTGGTTTCCTTACTGCGAGGCAGCAGCGTTAGCACTGCTCCATCCATATGGTTTAACATGATGTACAAAACAGTTTTTCCGACTGTTACGACAGACAAAGCAGAGTGATAATTTACTTTGCTGGTAGATACAATATAAGCCAGGTATTTGGAAATAAGAATTTTCAATAAATTAAATATCGATTCAAACAACCACTCAATCAAATATACATAAACAGAACAGAAATATTGGGTAATTTAGCTTTGGTATTATAAAATTACAAATGACTTGATGGTAAAATGACTTGTTAGTATGAAGGATTCGTAGGTCTTATACCAAATATGTAATGTCAAAAGAAATATGTCTCAGTTAAGCCACCCCAAAGTGAAGATTTGTTAATGTTTTACATCAAAGAGATGATTATTTATGCAAGTGGTAGAATGTTACAGCGAATTAGGATATTTTTCCCTTATATAAAACTAAATAAAATAAATTACACAATTCAGCAAGCAAATGTTAAAATCAAAAGGCACTTAATTTTTATAAATGTGTTTCTACAAATGTAAATAAATAAGAAATTGCATTGGGCAGAAAATTTTGAATTTTCTGTTGCATCCATTGGAAAGAAAGAACTTGACTACTGGTTATGAAATGCCTAATTTCTTGTTGTACCTGAGCAATTATATTTATATTTATATATATATATATATATATATATATACAGTATATATATATATATACACTGTGTGTGTGTAAAATTATAAGTAAGCATATACAAAATATTTAAGAATCAAATCTTTGCCAAAATCGCAGTGGGTAGTGCTGCTGCCTCGCAGTTAGGAGACCCGGGTTCGCTTCCCAGGTCCTCCCTGTGTGGAGTTTGCATGTTCTCCCCGTGTCTGTGTGGGTTTGCTCTGGGTACTCTGGTTTCCTCCCACAGTCCAACGACATGCAGGTTAGGTGGATTGGTGATTCTAAATTGTCCCTAGTGTGTACTTGGTGTGTGTGTGTGTGTGCCCTGCGGTGGGCTGGCGCCCTGCCTGGGGTTTGTTTCCTGCCTTGCGCCCTGTGTTGGCTGGGATTGGCTCCAGCAGACCCCCGTGACCCTGTAGTAAGGATATAGCGGGTTGGATAATGGATGGATGGATGGATCTTTGCCAAAATGTTTTGTTACTGGTAAACAGCCTTCATAGTATTCCTGAATTTTGTTGTTATCATTCCTACTTTGTGCTGTGATGCTCAAATTATTTTTGATATATTTTCTCATTATCATGTTAATTTTACAGCATAATATGTATTTAAAGGTGTTTGAGCAATATCTATCTATCTATCTATCTATCTATCTATCTATCTATCTATCTATCTATCTATCTATCTATCTATCTATCTATCTATCTATCTATCGTTGCATGCTTTAACACTGATAAAAAGAAATATCGAAGCAGAAAGTTTATTAATGACAAATGTTAAAGTTGAAGAGTGGAGGAAATAACAAGCGAATTCACTTGGTGAGCCAACCCCTGTGGGCACACCCTTATACACAGGATATATACTCTATGATCATGAAAGAAACACCAGAGTCCATCAAATGAAGCAACATTTTTGAACTGGAAGCTGAAAAGAGGACAGTCACTCCTTCTTTAGAAAATGCCTTTAAAATTAAATTTAAGGGCAATGCTGGTAAGTGAAATAAAAGCACTTTTTTTACTTGATCAGCATACAATTTTACAATTAGTGAGATGCAACTCCATAAAAAAGTGTGTCTTTTGATGAACATTAGCTGTGAAAATCGGTTGTTCCTTAAGCATATTTTGCAAGAAATATTATTATGCAAAATATTTCAGTGAAGAACGTTTGTATTTTTAGACTCATGTGTTCACTGTTACTGTTAACAAATGGGTCAAAGAAAAAAAAAGTAGTTTGTGAGTGTAATTATTGTACAGACATGCAGACTTTCACAGGTCTCTTTTTGTGTCAAATCTGATAATAAATCTGACCTACTCTCAGAAAGCAAATTTCCTTGTTCATATTTATGACACATCAAAATGAAATTACTGAAATTAAAATTTTGAAAAACTCCTTTCCATATGTATCATTTTACTTGTTTAATCTCATAAAATGAATGGATATAAACAATGCAACTATTTTGATGCATTTAGAAAAAAGTTTTGGCTTTTAACTATAATGATGTAGAATATTTTTTTCTTTTTTACTCTAATTTCTATTTTGTTTCTTGGTGACTGCTACCCAGTTCTGGTTGTGGAAGGCCGCAGTGTAAATACTCTCTTAGCCAGAGACTGTTTTTTGTCTTTTTATTACATTCTGGTGAACTGAAGGCTACTTGGTGAACTTCTGAAATGAGTGTACCCCATCTCAGTCATGGAAAGCCATACCGACTGCTGATTGTAACTGAAACAAATGGTTTTTCCATCCAACATCTGATCTTGCTTTGTCCAAATCAAGGACACGAGTACTGAAGGCTATCACTACAGCAATGGGTGCATGGCAGGAGCCAACCCTCGCTGGGACACCTGTAGATTACAGGCTGATTTAGATTAGATTAGATTAGACAAACCTTATTAATCCCATGGGGAAATTGACATGCATACAGCAGCAGAAACATAAAAAAGAAGAGTAAAGACTCACATGACAGGTAATACAAGCAATCAATCAATCGATAAGTAAATAAATAAATACAAACAAACTTAAATAAATAAATTAATGTAATTAATTAATAATAATAAACAATAATTTATTTACTTTGCTTACTTATTTAGCTGATGACTTTATCCAAAGCGACTTACAACATTTGAGAAACAGTTGGTGACATTTCTTTAGTTTTTTCGATTGGAGCATAGGCAGGTGAAATGGTCACACAATGTCAGTTTATAAATATTGTATTATTTATATATTAGTCATTAGAACTGTATAAGTAATATGATATTTAAAAATTGTTACCAACCCTTGCCTGTTCTGTTTCTCTTCTCATTTGTTACTTGATGCCACTGCTCTGCTGCCAAGTTGTTTGCCTGCCATGGAAAAGTCATCTCAGATAAAGAAGCACTGGGGATCATTTCATCCAATTGGCTGGCTCAGTTCTGACTCAGCTGTAGAATGAGCATTAGGAGGGAGGCAGCATATTGGCTGAGGTCTCCAGGACTCTGACTATGTCTTGCTTGTCCAACTCTTTTCTACAATCTGGCAGCGGTTCTACAATTAGCTGACAGATAGATATTGTTGTTTTTCATTTATGTTAATTAGTGTGTACTTTATTTTTGATCTATTTTAACAAATCTGTATCCTTATATGAGATAGATCTGTATTTAAGAAGTTGTGTAATCTATTCATTTTGCATTGAGAGTTGTTGCAGTGCTCAGCATTTTGCACTTGGTCAGGAGTGCTGTACAAGAACAAAGTAGTTTGTACTGTCGTCTTGTATGTCTGTGGTGGCAATGATAGATTGGCAATCTAGCTCTGTGACAAGGATTACTTGTCTTCTGTTGTGTATGTTGTATTTGCACCATTATTTGACACCCATTGAGCACCCAGCCTACCTCTTAGGGTTTGTCTCTCTTAATTGCCTTTCTGAAGATTTCTTCCATTTTTTCACTCTACAAACTTTTTTATTTTGTTTTGTTTTGTTTTTTCTTTTATTCTTAGGGAGTCAAGGCTACGGCCAAAAAACAGGGCCTTTTAAAGCCCATTGAGGCATTCCTTGTGGTTTCTTGGGCTATACAAGAAATGCATTTATTGTTGACAATAGTAGGATTTGAACCCATAACCTCAGGGTTTTAAGTCCAAAGCCCTAACAACTATCTGATTTACTGAATTAGGTTGTTTACTGCCTGTATTTTTTGAGCATGGGTACAGAATTATTTTATTTCACTATTGTCTTATCTTTTGACACACAGGACAGATTCATAGTCTAACTTGTTTGCTCAATGCATATCAATAATTCTTCCCAAAAAGATGTTTTAATTTGGGCAGTTTGTTAAGCATAACCATGGCTGACAGTAAATAAAGACCAAACAGAACATGACAGCAAGTTCATGGTGTGAAGATAGATAGATAGATAGATAGATAGATAGATAGATAGATAGATAGATAGATAGATAGATAGATAGATAGATAGATAGATAGATAGATAGATAGATAGATAGATAGATAGATAGATAGATAGATAGATAGATAGATAGATAGATAGATAGATAGATAGATAGATAGATACTTTATTAATCCCAAGTGGAAATTCACATACTCCAGCAGCAGCATACTGATAAAGAAAATATTAAATTAAAGAGTGATAACAATGCAGGTATACAGACAGTCAATAACTTTGAATAATGTTAATGTTTACCCCCCAGGTGGTATTGAAGAGTCGCATAGTGTGGGGGAGGAACGATCTCCTCAGTCTGTCAGTGGAGCAGGACAGTGACAGCAGTCTGTCGCTGAAGCCGCTCCTCTGTCTGGAGATGACACTGTTCAGTGGATGCAGTGGATTCTCCATGATTGACAGGAGCCTGCTGAGTGCCCGTCGCTCTGCCACGGATGTCAAACTGTCCAGCTCCGTGCCTACAATAGAGCCTGCCTTCCTCACCAGTTTGTCCAGGTGTGAGGCGTCCTTCTTCTTAATGCTGCTTCCCCAGCACACCACCGCGTAGAAGAGGGCGCTCGCCACAACCGTCTGATAGAACATCTGCAGCATCTTATTGCATTGATCATCTATTATTTAGAAATCGTTCAAAAAGAATGACAGTCCTTAAAATTCTGTAAGGTAAATGTGCAACATTCATTCACTTTTCACTGCTATTTATTCCAACACAGGATCACCAGGCTGCAGCTTATTTGGGCAGCATTGATATCAAGTCAAGCCAATCTTAGGGTACACCCACACTCAGTCACCCCAGGATAGTGTTGAGATGCCAGTCAACCTCATCTACAGTCAGGAGACGCAATTTTCTTAATTTTTCTCTGTAAACCACCACAATGGATTTGAAACAAATGAATCAAAATGTGATTGAATTGTAGACTTTCAGCTTTAATTCAAGTGGTTTAACAAAAAATATTGTATGAGCCGTTTAGAAAAGACAGACATTATTATACATGGACCCCTATTTTCAGGGGCTCAGAAGTATTTGTACAAACTAACATAATCATAAATATAACTATCATTTTCAATATTTGGTTGAAAATCCTTTACAGTCAATGACTGCTTGAAGTCTCAAACCCACAGCCATTTCCAAGTGCTGGCTTTCTACCCTAGTGATACTTTGCCAGGCCTTTACTGCAGCTTGTCTTCAGTTGCTGCTTGTTCGTTGAACTTTCTGCCATCAGTTTTGTCTTCAGCAAGTGAAATGCATGTCCAGTTGTGATGAGGTCTGTTGACTGACTTGGCCATTAAAGAATATTCCAATACTTTGAAATGAAAAGCACTTGGTTTGCTTTTGCAGTATGTTTTGGTTCATAGTCTAATTATACTGTGAAGTGTTGTCCTATTAGTTTTGCAGCATTTGTCTGAATCTGAGCAGATAGTATGGCCCTGTACACTCCAGAATTCACCCTGCTACTTCTGCTTGAAAATCATATCATCAATAAATGTTAGTGACTGGCGTCCATTCGCAGCAATTAATAATCATGCCATAAAACTGCCTCCACCATGTTTCACAGATGATGTGGTATTCACCAGATCATGAACCATTTCTTCTCTTCTCCATACTCTTCTCTTTCCATCACTCTGGTTTATATTGATCTTAGTTTCCTTTGTCCAAAGAACATTGTCTCAGAACTGGACAGGATTTAAAAAAAATGTTTTCTGTCAAATTCTCATTCCGTCCTTCCGTTGCTTGAGGTTTACCAGTGGATTGCACTTTGTGATAAACCTTCTGTCTTTACTTTCGTGAAGTCTTCTCTTGATTGTGGACTTTGGCAATGATAGGTCGACCTCTCAGAGAGTGTTCTTGGTTTGGCTAAATGTTGTGAAAAGGTTCGGTTTTCACCAAGGATAAAATTCTGCAGTCAACCAGCACAGTTGTCTTCTGTGGTTTTCCAGACTTTCTGGTGTTGCTGAACTCAGCAGTATGTTCCTTCCTTTTAAGAATGTACCAAATGATTGATTTGACCACTCCTCGTGTTTCGACTATCTCTCTAAAGGGCTTGTTTTGTTTTCTAATCCTAATGATGGACTCTTTTCACTTGCATGGGCAGCTCTTTGGACTTCATATTGAGAGTTCACAGTGACAGCTTCCAAATGCAAATTCCAGACCTTTTACCTGCTTAATGACATAATGAGGGAACTCCTCCCACCCGGCTATGGGACAGCTTGTCACTTTTGACCCCCTGGAAATGTGTGTGTGTGTTTTTATGCAGAAAAATGGCTGTCATTCCTAAGCGGCTCATACAATATTTTTGGTAAACTCCTTAAATTAAAGCTGAAAGTCTACACTTCAATAACATAATCATAGCTTCAATTTAAATCCATTGTGATGGTGTACAGAGCCAAAATTATGATAATTGTGTCACTGTCCAAATACATATGGACCTGAATGTACCCATCTTTGAGATGCGAAAGGCAGCCCAAGTGAGAAAACCTACACATTGCAACTGATAGTACGAGATTTGAACGGGGACTTTCCAGCTGTAGACTTGCAGTGGTAGCCGCTATGCCAATGTGCCCGTCCTAATCTTGTGTCGCTTTCTGCAAGTTTTTGAGGAACAGCTCAATGTGCAGTGCATTTTATTTTAAATCTGTTGAGGACATGCAGAAATGAGTGTGTTAATTAAAGCAGGAGTTCACACAAAGAGACACACCAGGCTCCGGTTAGGAGTAGACCTGTACTGAAGCACTGAAGCCATTGTGTCTGTCCAGACCAGAAGGTGAGTACTCCTGTTATAACTAAACTGGAATTAATATTAAATCACAGCAATTCCCTGAATATGTGAACCAGCCGTGACTACAGGTTTTTCAAATGATGGGAGGTATCCTTTAAACAGCAGTCAAATGTGTCACTTCCTGAGCCATTTTCCTTCCTCTAACTCTTTAGTCATTATAGTAGTAGTATTATAACATGATACTAAAACCTTGTGGTAATAGATAATATTTTAATTTCATCAGCCTCAGTTATGGAATTGTCAGGCAGGTGTGAATCATATAATGTGCTGCATTTTGTATTTAATATTAAAATGTACAAATGATACAGTAATTAATGAAAAAAATCAGATTTTTTGATGCTTTGATGAGGTTGGAAGTATCTAAGTAATTTGAAATTTCTTTTTTTTTTTCCTTAGGCTGCTTCTATTTTTGGACTAATGATAATTCTTGGTGTTGAATGCAAAAATAAATTAATCAAAACCAGTCTGCAGGTTGCCAGAGATTTCCACGTTTATGAATACCCAGATGTTGCCAAACGTTCTCGTTCTCCATGGACTTACAAGTAAGGATGCAATAACACACTATTCTATAACTTCATTAAATAATATGGTAACACTTTAGTTTAAGGAGTGCAGAAATGCATTTATTACTCATTTACTTTTAAGTAACGAGACCTTAACAAAGACTTCTTTTGGTGCACCAGTAGAGTGGTTATTCACCTCATCTTCATATTGCGCAGTGTGACTTTTGATATGCTGGTAAAACGACTTATGAATGTGAAGGATTTACAGGTCTTATACTGAAGTATGCAATATCAAGAGGAATATGTGTCACTTAACACACTTCTGACTATTCCAAAGTGACGTTACTTTAGTAGGCCATGTTGCACAGATGAATAACCACTTCACTGATACTTAGTGTCATAAAAACCACAAGAAGCCTTTGTTAAGGTCTTGTTACATAAGCGTAAATGACTGATAGATTTTTGCAATGCCTAAACTAAAGTGTCACCAATAATATTAATATAAAATCCAAATCTGCACAGAGCTACTTTACATGGGTAATGAAGACTGGTGAACAAAAGACATACTTTAGACTTGAAAATGTTACATTTCTTGGTAACCCTTTATAATATCTTTCATAGTACTAGGGTGTTGTACCATGTTAGCCATTATGAATGTAGAGAAAAGCCAAGCAAAATGACACCTTTTATTGGCTAACTAAAAAGATTACAATATGCAAGCTTTCGAGGCAACTCAGGCCCCTTCTTCAGGGGCCTGAGTTGCCTCGAAAGCTTGCATATTGTAATCTTTTTAGTTAGCCAATAAAAGGTGTCATTTTGCTTGGCTTTTCTCTAATATCTTTCATTAATAAGTCACACAAACATTGTAATGTATAAAAGATTATTAGTTCATGCACATTCAAATAGTTATAAATGTCATTAGTTCAGATTTTGGTAACACTTTATATTAACTTTCATTAATAAGTCAAGCATTATATAATGTTGACCAGAGTGTTAGTTCATGCACATTCAAATAGTTATAAATGCAATGAAATTAGATTTCATATATTGATAACACTTTATAATAACTTTCATTAGAAAGTCATTAAAAAAAATACTACATTATCTTCACATTATGTAAGTACAGGAGTGGGTGGACTGGCATTCCAACTGGGCTTGAGAACAACTCCCTACTCTCCCTACTGGGCCACACCATGGTCCACTCCTGATAGTGCCCTCTGGCGGCACCCTGGTACCCCAACAGGGTTGTCCTTCTGTACTACAAATCCCAGGCAACTGTGCAGGTGTCAAAACCGGGACCTGGTCAGAGGAACACTGCCACTTCTCGTTCTGGGGGATGAATTGCCAATTCATTAATTGTTCCTCCTGATTGGAACAGAAATGTAGGATCTTCCTGGACAGGTTGTACCTCCAAATATGCACTCTTTCCATTATGGCTTCACTTTCTATTCATTGCTACCAGGAGGCCAGACCCAGTGTACCCTCTGTGACAGTGGCCTTTCATGCCAACCTCCTGTCTGAGATAGCAAATACCATGCCTCACTTCATCACCCTCAATTAAACTGGCATCCCAGGTAAGGGAATGGTGTTCAGTATATAGTATATAGTGCTTGAAGTAGGCTGGTTTGCACCAGTACGGAATACTTATCAGTTTTTAGCAGTTGCATACAGGTGGTGTTTTTGATTATACTGGCATGCATTACATGTCACTCATATCCAGTCTCCAAACCAACCCCCTTACCCCTGCTCATCAATTGAATGTTAGTGTATCATGGTGCTCGAAACACCAAGACAGACTCCAATCCCTTGTTAATTGAATCAGTCTCAAACAAAAAGTAGAGGCACTTATGTGTATCTACTTCAGGCATTGTATGCATATATATATACAGTATATATACACAATAGCCGTCCCCTGTGGCTCGGCCCACGTAGTAATGAAACAAGACAGTGAGGAGGTCCCTGCCCGGCTCCCTACTCCTGACATCATGCTTCCCCCTCCCCTCAGCCTGCAGCCTCTGTCTCGGATTAGCATGAATATATCACTCCTGCAAGCAATCTATGATTCTTAGCTCGATTCAGAGAAGTCTCAAAATCAACCGGAATGTTGAAGTAAATTCTCAAAAAAACAGATCTAAATCCTTCAAGTAGTTCTCTTGTTCGCTAGCTAAACAGAGGTAAGGAACGCCCTCAGACTGGCGCATGAATGAGGAGGGCCACGCCCCCTTCCCTCTGCCCCCCTCATCTCTCTTGGATTCGCCCAAATAAATCGGTACCACAAGCGAACTATGATATATAGGGCAATGAGAGAAGTTGCAAAATGTCAAAGCAAATTATAGAGAAAAACCCGATCTAAATCCATTAATTAGTTCTCTTATGAAAAGTGGACAGACATACAGACAAACGTTGGATTTTAAATATATAGAGATATATACACATGTATATATACTAGGGGTGTTCAAATAGAAACAGGAATTTATGAGCTACACTTTATTTATTGAATACAAACAAACGACTTACACACTGTTTTGTCTATATAGTCTCCTGCCACTGCAATACACTTGTTTCGGCACTCAGGAAGCTTCTTAATCCCAGAAAGTAGAAGTCTTTTGACTGCATGTTGACCAATTCTTGCACAGCATCAATGACCTCCTCATTCGACTTGAATTTCTGTCCTCCTAAAAATTCTTTAAGTGGACTGAAGAGATGATAGCCCCTCTCTGAATGACTTACACCAATCATACACTCTAGACTAAGGGAGAGACACTCATTCCCAAACTGAGTTTTAAGTCTCAAATAATTCTGAGATGGAGTGACCCGTTCATTTGTCAAAAACATAATAATAATTTGCAGTGCAACACTGCTGTGTACCTTTTGCTCTGACAAGTTGATTACAACTGACAGGAAGAGGGGAAAGAGCAGCTAGCAGTTCTAACGACAAAGTCAAACATGCATTTGTCCAAGAAGTCATGTCTACCTTGCACTCTTTATAAGAACAGAGCATGAAAATTCCTGCTTATAAATGAACGCCCATTGTATGTATGTATATATATATATATATATATATATATATATATATATATATATATATATATATATACTGTATATATATATATATATATATATAGATATATATACACACACTGTATATAAACTATATATAAGTTATATATGTAATACATATAAGTTTATTTTGTACAGCTCTTTAAAAAATGGGTTTAGCAGGAGAAACATGTAAATGAAAACACTTGAGAAGCAGATCTGTTTTTAACTTTTTTACTATTTTGTTTGCAATAATGAAGAGCTAGTGTTATTTTCAAATATCTGTATTTTACAAAAAATATTTTTTGAGACCATCATCTCTAACATGTGGCGGCCAGGAGATAGAGAGCAGACGCTGTGAGCACATTTTCGTAACTAAACATTGAATTTCTGACACTACAGTAGGTTAGGCATTTGTTTGGCCTTGAACATAAATAAAATATCACCAATCTAGTCCTCAGGGACCATTTTACCAGTTAGTTTTCACAACAAGCAAAGGCCTCTTCCTTTTACTAATTTAACCTTTAAGAAGTTGCCCAGTTTCTACTCCTCAAAGAGTGATTAAATTGTGCAAGAATTACAGTTTAAAAAACATATGATACAAAAGACTAATGTCTTTCAGCAATCATTTTGTTCTTAATTTATTTTGCTTTTTTTATTTTGTTGCTTTTTTCTACAAAAATGGATGATATGGTTGTTCCATCATCGCTTCACTGGTCTGTGTTTCATTCCTGCATTGCCTTTGTAAGGTTTGTATGTTCTCGCCATGTCCACTGTACATGAGCTTTCTCCAGTTTCTTCTATCACGCCAAAACCTCACTGGTTAAGTTCATCAATGACTGTAAATCAGCCCAAATCTAATATGGCCTGGGAAGGTTCATGTCCTGTTGCTGAGACAGTAAGCTCTGGCCACCTACCTGCAAAAAGCAGGTTGAGAAAAATGACAGATGACCTCTTTGTTTACCCAATGACAGATGGCCTCTTTGGTTATGTAATTATTTCAGCCAGAGTCCCCCAGAAAAGGATGGACTGGAATCCCATCAAGCACTTGTTCCTACCTGACATATAATGCTCGCTGAATTGGGCCTGAGTACTTTTGACTCAAGGTAGATGGAAACTATTTCCAAAAAAGTAACAACTTCCAGTGGTGCCAATGGCGATTGTTGCTAAAGCTGCCATTACAACAGTTTAACTTATAGTTGTGTGCTCAACCTCAAATAACTTCTTTCAAATCAGTTCACCTATTGTTGGGTACAATGCCTACAAATTCTGATTTTTCTATACATTTTATTTACCAGCTAATTTTCGAGTTGAAAAGCAGTCCATCATATTCAGCTTTGACGTGTGGATAGAAACTGGAGTACTAGAAAGGAAAAAAAACAAACAAACACATAAACATGGGGAGAACATACAATCCTAAAGAGACAATGCTGAGGATGGAATTAAATCCAGATACCCTGAGGCATGAGGCAAGAGTACTAACTATAGTAGAAATGTGTCACCCTGGGTTGGTTTATAGACAGACTAAGAAGTTAATTGATACTGTATGTCAAAAATGGCTTCCAGTCTGTTTCCTGCCTTATGTTCAGTGCTGCTGGGATAGACTCTAGGCCCCATGACCCTGAATTGGAGTAAGTAGCTTAAGAATGACTAAGTGATGGAACTGAAAAAAAGTGCTAAATAAAGTTCTATAATGGTACTGATTTTTCATTTAAAAGGATTGACCAAGAAAGTCGACGCGTTCCTGAAATCATCCACGTGGCAAAGTGTCAGCATCAGGGATGTATTGGACAGAATGGAAAAGAAGACTTGACGTTTTATTCCCTCCCCATAAAACGGAAAATGATCTTTCTACATAAAGTGAAGAAAGGTTTCAAGCTCAAAATGAAGACAGTGTCTGTTGGGTGCACTTGTGTTAGACCACGTATCCAGAATTAACTCATTTTTGACTACAGAGTCTGTGTTAAATGAGGTATACATTTTAACTTGGAAGAATCACGGTAATTCAGAATGACACCCTCCTGCTCCTGTTCTCTTATTCTGTATTGGTCCAAGTGTTTGTTTCCTTGTAGCTTTTGTACAACTATTGACACCCACATTATCAAACAGTTCTGTGTTGACATTCTGACTATGGGGCTTTGGCTGGGAATCATTAACTATTAAAATGAGTGAATTAACATATCTGTGTGAAACGTGTCCCTTCATTGTTTATGACAAAAGTGAGATATGCTTGGAAAATTAAATGTTCCAAATCAGAATATTATTTATATTTTGAAATTTGAATTAAGAAGTAGTGGCTTCATAAAGTATTTTTGCACCTTCTCATTTTTAACTAGCTCTGCTGCAGCCTTATGCTAAAATTATTTGTTCCCCTCGTCAAACAACAGTCAGTACCCCAGAATGACAAAGCTGAAACAGGATTTTAGACAGTTTTGCAAATTTTAAAAGAATAAACAAGTGAAATATCACATGCAGCAAAAGACAAAGAGAGATCATAAAGGGTTGGGTTACCAGAGGTGATCATCCTTTAACTGTTGGCAGAAAAATAACAAAAGTGATTTAACATCCGTCAGAGTAACGTCTTTCCAGACATTAATCTACTGCTAGAATGACTCAAGATGGTGGTGGTGGTGGTTATCAAGTATGAAGTCAGGGAGCGGTGGGTCCATACAATCAGAAACTGGGAGCAACATCAGATATCTTTGAGCTGTCAATATTCTGATCTGTGGTTGGAGGAAAGGGAGAGGCATTAAAAAACTGTGCCAACCCATGGTTAGGGGTGTAATTACCCTTTGATGACAACAATTAGAGCCTGGAGTCATCTTGGGTATGACATGTCAAACGTCACACACCTTATTTTGGTCATTTTCTGCAACTCTTCTTGGCAAATCTTCTCGAAACCTGTAGGGTTGAATGGAGACCGTCAGTGGATGGTTATTTTTAGGTCTCTTGGGAACCTTCCGTGCTGCAGAAATTTTTTAGCATTCCCCCGATTTGCACCTTAACACAATCCTGTCCCGAACCTCTTCACGCAATTCCTTCGGCACCTCATGGCTTGTTTTCAGCTCTGATATACAGTGCCAACTGTGGGGCCTTCTATAGACCTTTCCTAATAATGTCCAATCAATTGAATAACCACAGGAGGACTCCACACAAGGTGTAGAAACATCTCAGCGATGATCAATAGAATGGGATGCACCTGAGCCATATTTCAAGTGTCACTGCAATGGGTCTGAATACTTGTGTCAAAGGTGATATTTAAGCTTATTTTTAATAATTGTCATTCTGATGTATTATGTGTTATTTGATGAGGAGCAAAATTAATTTAAATGCTTCTAGCATAAGGCTATCACACAATAAAATGTGAAAACAGTGAATGCTTTCTAAATGGCACTTTAATTCTGTAAAATTTTGACATCCAGCATCATTGATCATCGTGGTAATGGAAATTGCTATGTTAACAATTGCTAGTCTCCCTCAGACACTTTTAAAAATCACAATTTGAAGAATATTTTGAAAATATATGGTATTAAAAACTGCAATATTTTAAAATTGATCAGATTTTCTTTTTTCAGATCGAAATGATCATTTTCCCATGACCCTAAATTGAGATTACACAATTATGAGGCCGAATTAATCATTTATCTTGCTTTTTTCGATATGTGTGCCTCTATTTGTCATAAATTTAAGAAAATAACTGCAATTGATTGGGGTATGAGGATTCTGGCAGCAGTCTAATGATTAAGATAATGAGGAAATTAAACTTCAGCACTCAATAAAGACAGGAGAGTACACAACACATGGCCTCTGATTATTCTTTACTTACTGTATCTAGCATGTATATTGATAAAGCAGCTAATGTTTTGCTATCTTTGATGAACTACATATTTTTGAGCTATTTTTTCAAGTTCGTCTGTGATTTAAAGGTCTTTTAGGAGTGGCACAGTGGCTAGCCTCTTGAATTCTGGGTTCGAATCCCATTCCTGATCATTTTCTGCATAGGTTTTCCTACCACATCAAGAAAGACGTGCAGACGCACTGTTCAGGATAGTTTCCTGCTTTGTGCCCTGAGATCCTGGAATGAGCTCAATCTTTTTGCAAGCCCGAATTATGAGTAGGAATGTCTATAAATGTGCTGTATTTTTGAACCATATAACACTTAGTATTCTTGTTTTTCAGCCCTGTTTTCATTTTGTAATGCTTTTTGCATTCGGAAAAAGGCTGAGAGAGGAAGAACTGTCATGTAACAAGCACAGGGCAAGGGGCAGTCCTGACATGAGTCATTATAAAAGACAGAAGCCCCACTGCAAAATGAGATCCCATTTAAATTTGAGTAGGTGAACCTTTTAATACAAATGTGAGTGAAAGAGTATCCAGAATCTTAATATATAAAGCAGAGTCTATGTTTGTTTGTCTGCCATACAAATCTGCACCAGGCGTCCGATCGCCACCAAACTGGGCATGGGGCTGCTCTGTGACCAGGACAAGGTCATGGGGTATGTTTGGTTGGGAAAAATGTCCTTGGTCAAGCACAGAAAACCTTTTGACCGACACAACTTTTGCAAAAAGTCCCCGTACTCATCATCGACAAGATGGCCGCAAGTTACAACAGACGTTAATGGCGGCACCATCTAACGGTACGTTTGGTCTCTGTGCATCTCTCTTTACCAATGTTTCTTTAAATTGCCAAGACATTGCAGAAGTGTCCAAGTATGAGAATGTCGACCGCATTCATCGCGTGAAGGGGAACTGCCGTATGGATGTAAAACGTGAACGACCTAGTGAGCGTGACTGGCTTTGTGTATTTGTGGTGCTATTTGCTCGCTTTCCGACTCACAGTAAGATTTCAGTCTTGGTCTTTCTGACTGACTGGTGCTATTTGTTCGCTTTCTGACGTATTGTAAATAACGTACATTCATCTCACTCTGGTACTTATTCCGTACGTAATACCATGTGACACATTATAATTGTCCTGCTTTTCGCTAATATACCCATGCCACCAAAAAAATGACATGGCATTAGAAAATCCACTTCCGATGCCACAAAAAAGTCTATTTCAAGGCCATCTTAAACATTGCGCAAGACATCAAGATGTTTTCATACCAAGATTCCCACTGATTCCGAATGATTTACCCTTTGATTTCAAAAGGCTAGAATTTCCTGTTCGTTTGGATTTTGCTATGTGAATTACTAAGGCTGAAGGGCAATCACTCCAAGTTAAAGACATCAATTTGGAAAATCCATGCTTTTCACATGGACAAGTCTAAGTTACATGTTCTACAGTGGGAAATCCTCACAATTTGTTCATTTTTGGAACCCCAGGACAACACAAAAAATATACTGTATCCAAAGCCTCTAAAATGACCACTTATATTACCTATTAAAATAATATGTCAATCAGAAAAATGTTTGATTTGATTTCTATGTTCTGTTTCTTTCATTTGGGAAATTCACCAGTTATAGATTCCCGGGCAACACCAGGTACTCCTGCTAGTATATTTATAAAAATGAAAACAGAAGGATTGGAAAGTCTCTAAGGTTGTTAATACAGTAACACACCATTTTATGGGCACATTCAGCGCTGTCAGGAGAAGAGGATGTGGAAACGAGATTAGATCATTCTACTCTAACATTCATGTGACCATTCTTGAAATTTCCATTCCATTCATAGACGCTTTGCTTCCCTGTCGTGCTTGAAGTCAATGATAGATTGGTTCTCCAGATACTCTGTCAGCTCACAAAAATGGATAACAGCACACTTTGTCTTTGATCAAATGGAAAGGGTAGTGGCCATATTAATATTATAATACAGTGCAATTAACCAGATCAGTTTGGACCTGTGAGGCAGCAGTTTAGACAAGCAAGGCCCATACATGTGTGTACAGCTACCATTTCAGCCAACAGTACACAAATTGTGAATTTGAAGTGTGCATAAGACATTTATTGATTTACTTCATGAGGTAGAAGTACATCAGAAAGAAGGATAATTTTGTCAAATATTTGAAATATATAAACATATGCTTCAATTTAAAGTCTAAAAATTGTGGATTATAATAGAAATTTGCCATATTTTACCCTCTGATAGAGATCCAGAGAGGGCTATATCCCTAGTAAAGGATCAAAATTCAAAAACAATATCATATTTGTGATCATTGACTAAATGTAATTTGTAATAATTTAAAATGATACCTGCGGTGGGCTGGCACCCTGCCCGGGGATTTGTTCCTGCCGTGTGCCCTGTGTTGGCTGGGATTTGTTCCAGCGGACCCCCATGACCCTGTGTTAGGATATAGCGGGTTGGAAAATGACTGACTGACTGACTTAAAATAATACACCACATGCTTATGTTTGAAATCTGTTATTTTTAACTATCAGGGAGTGGCTCGTATGGGGCAAGGACCACCGGTAAAGAATCAAATATCAAAAATATTATCATATTTGTGATCAGCACCCTCAAAATAGCATAAAATGACACTCCACATGCCTGTACTACCGATCCCCATTTTTTCAAATTTTTGTGTGAAGGAGTAATTTTGACCTCTTGTATACCAAGGCTGACCCTGGGTCAGTTGATGTGACATGTACAACTTCAAGTCCTTCTGATCAATTTTGCTGAAGGCACTTATTGGTTTACTCTTTACCATAAGGGTGTAATTTCCAAAAATGTCTACAAATGAGGGGTTTTTTGGGTCTAGTGGGCTAAAAATGGGCAGGAACCCCATAAAGCTAGATGTCTTGCATAGCTAGACATCAAGATACAATGAGCAATATGTCATATGTTGTGGTTTTATTGTACCAGAGAATCAGGAGGCAGAAGACAAATTAAGTGATTTTAAAGCATTCATAAGTAATTGTTATGAACACAAAAAGATAAAATATTAATGTTGATACTTTTTGGCTTGCTTTCATATATGGGGTGGCTCAATACCAGATACCACAAGAGCACCAAGGTGAAAGGTAGGCCAAGGAGGACTGATAAATAACAGGGTCAGTAGGTTGTAGATCACACTAATGGCACATGGGACTCATGAGATCCTTCTGCCTACTGTGAAATGCAGGCAGCTCAGAACCTACAAGTCCCTTGTGTGCATTACCCTTTAATTAACTATGGAGAGGAATCAGAGAGGACTTCCGTTTAGTTAGTGTTCTTATTTTCTTAGACCATCGTTGAAATGCTCCAGGATATTGCTGGATACTCATGAGACTTGAGTTGTGTAATAAGCTGAAGCAAGGACTCAACTTGCAGGAAACCACGTTGACCAGAGTATAGTAAGGAGACAACAGAAGATGAGATGGAAGTGATGTAACTTGAGAAGCATTGTGAAAACAATCACAGCCAGGCCCAGACTGATAGCTAACACCTTTCTCTGTCTTTTTTTTCTCCATGTGTTTATCCCTTCTTTACTTTTTGATTAACACGATTAAATTAAATCTTGACTAATTTTTGCTCTCGTTTAGGATAGCCCACTTATGTGTCCTCTATTGCAGTAAGAATGAGTGTGACCACCAGGTTGTTGGCACTGTTTTTCCCAGAAGATTGCAACTTTGCAAAATATTGTATACCCGTGGAATACCTGGAGCAATCATAATAAAACTTTGTATGTCATTCATTAACATTAAGACTGCTGATTTATACACCTTTAATAAGTTTGCATTTGAAAATGATACATTTTCTCAATACAATACAACAGCCACATGGAACAGCTTGTTCTGCAAAGTATTGAAGCTGGCTGTGTTTATCTAATGAATCTGAGTTTTACTTCTGATCACATTCATGTTCATTTATAAATCTTCACACTACATTTCATCTTACAGAACACTTGCGCATTTTGCTTTAACCTTCATTTATGTTCCAAAAAACAGAAAAATAAAACAAACAAAAAAAATGCCAGTTTGTTCATTATTCTACACTCAGGAGAGGGTCTTTTGGCATATGGTGAATTTGAAGGTCTTAGAAAGACCTGAGAATTCCTGTTTAGCCAGACCTCATCTCTGATCCCCAGGGTTGAAAGTCAAGGCTTTTCCACCCATTTCTTTCACTAAAGTTATTTCCCATTTAACATGTTGGGCTAGCCAATCCAGTGGTGAGCCTCCTCCCAGTTTGATGCCTTGAATGTGACCAGGCCTCATGGAACCTGGAATATAGATTTCAAAAAATAAAGAAATTAGCAAACAAAATTTACAACAGCGCAGATTACTTTTAAAAATGGAAGGTATAAAATAAAGCAAATATTATTTCCTATTGTATAATACAGTGCCTTTATTATAAACTGTAAGATTTTCCACTACATTGCCTATTGTGTCTAACCATTCTCTTCAATGTGCACGCATGGAAATGCACACACAACGCAGTATTCGTAGAAGACATTTGTTTAAAACTTTAGTGTTGTGGAATGAAAATGGAGATAGCTACTCTATAAAGGTGTACTGATTGCCAAAGCCGTGGGTTTCCTACTGACAGCAGTATAATTTTACTGATCATGCTAAAGAGAAATGACTCAGTACCACAAAGTTAGGTTGCGGTCATCAGGACTGAACAGTTGCTTTTCAACCTTTAATCATATGTTTGTTTTTTTTTTCTCAGAATCTTCACATTATTAGATATAAACATTTTGCCAGAAACAAATGATCAACAAGCACAAAGTACAAACAGAAAAGACATTGTCATGCCAAGACAAAGTGCACCTGGAATGATAGAGGGATTGTGGGGAGCAGATTTAGTTTTTTCTTTTCTTTCTTTTTCATAATACAAATCGTGGTAAAGTTTTAGAAAATGTGCTTTATTTTTGTGCAAAAAAGTTTTGGATTTAATGGGAGAGATAATAACTTTTAGTGTCATGTGTACATGTAAGTGTCACTGTTTAATCAGATGGAAATTTAAAGGTCTAATCTTTTTTTATCAGCTAAAACAAAAACTACTTTGTCATTTCAAAAGCCATCTGTTAATTTTGAAGTGAAAGTTGCATAGGTTTTTAAGTAGGATGCAGTAGTGACATACACTTAAGGCCTTGAGTAAAAAAAATGGTTTGTGAATGGGTAAAATGATTAAATATTTAAATATTGTTTCAAAAAAATGATTAGCTTGCCACATGTTATGTGAATGAATGGATATTTTCTATGAAGCAGACTCATGGCAAATTGCTGTCTTTAGCTTTACCGAACGTGGGAAAAACTGTGACGATTTTTAACTTTCAGATATGAAACACAAGAATGGACGGCAACTCAGTGAATAATTCATTAAAGATATTCTGTTGCAGAAGTGATTAAGATAAATTTGTTTCTCATTTTCTATAATTAAAATCCTGTTATTTATGCAAGTGGTAGAATGTTACAGCGATTTAGGATATTTTTCCCTTAAATAAAACTAAATAAAATAAATTACACAATTCAGCAAGCAAATGTTAAAATCAAAAGGCACTTAATTTTTATAAATGTGTTTCTACAAATGTAAATAAATAAATTGCATTGGGCAGAAAATTTTGAATTTTCTGTTGCATCCATTGGAGAGAAAGAACTTGGCTACCGGTTATGAAATGCCTAATTTCTTGTTGTACCTGAGCAATTATATTTATATTTATATTTATATATAAAATTATAAGTAAGCATATACAAAATATTTAAGAATCAAATCTTTGCCAAAATGTTTTGTTACTGGTAAACAGCCTTCACAGTATTCCTGAATTTTGTTGTTATCATTCCTACTTTGTGCTGTGATGTTCAAATTATTTTTGATATATTTTCTCATTATCATGTTAATTACAGCATAATATATATTTAAAGATGTTTGAGCAATATCTATCTATCTATCTATCTATCTATCTATCTATCTATCTATCTATCTATCTATCTATCTATCTATCTATCTATCTATCTATCTATCTATCTATCTATCTATCTGCTACAGCTGAGTAATAAAACTGGTAGCTTCTTAGTGATGGCTACCATAATAAACAAGGCTTGCTGACTGGAATATACTTTACAAGAGACAGCCCAAAGAAGTTTATTTTCAGATCAAAAATAGTTCAGGGACTGCATTTCAGAATGTGTGGATTTTGTTAAAACGTTTACCTTTCTCAATTTTCTGACATATTCTGCAATGCTAATCTTTCGTTTTTTCATGGCAGTATGTTGATGATGCACTGTACATTACTGAAACTGCTGAAGGTACAATAATGGTTTCTATTGAGCAATTAAAAGAAAGCAGGCCCATCAGTTAAATGCGAATTAAGCTTAACAAGTGGATAGTGCTAGAATTTAAAGTATACCTCTTATTATGTTGTACTGTTTATAATAACTTTATGATCATTACTTTTCTTTTGTTATATTGTATAATGGATTTTTGAAAAGCAAAGATGGCTAGTGACACTCTATCAATGCCGAAATCGGCTTACGCAGGAAGATCACAAAGTACTGTACTCAAGCAAGGCTGACTAACACATGACTGCAAAGGGTAACGGTTGTGGTCCGATTAACATCATGGGACTGACTTTAGAGCCCAACCACGAGCTAACGTTCAAATGACCAGACAGCCTGTTGTCTCGACTGTATCATCACGTCTCTCCTTTGCCCAACATGAGAGCTGGTGCACCTTGTATTGCCACAAAGACAAACACTAACTCACTTTTTTTTTTCATTTGGACTACACAGCTTCTTTCTTTGCCCCCTCAAATCATCACATAGAAAACTTTTTGTCTTTTAAATTTGGATTTTTTTCTTTTGAATTTTAGCTAGCAAAAATGAGTCCCATGCTTTCTTCTTTTTACCGAGATGCCTCCTCTTTCATCTCCTTGTTTTTTCTCACCTCTTCAGCATGTTTGTCCTGAAAGAAACCAAAAGCGGAATCCTTGTGGTTACACTTTTATTACATCTACAGTCTGATTTAATTCAGATTAATAGGGCAGTCATTTTTAAGTAAAATGCTGCAATTCTACTAACCTTCTCTTGCAGACGTTCCAGCATGGCTGCCAAAAGTGCTTCCCTATTTTCCTTGTTGGCCTCCATTTTCTGTTTAAGTTTTTCCTTTGCCATCTTGATGAAGTTATTGTTCTCCTCAATGGCCTTCTGAATCACCTCTCTCTCATGTTCTCTCTTTTCTGCCAGATGCTTCAGGATTTCTGCCTCTTGGCACTAAGATGAAAATAACCAAATGTACATCTTTGTAAATATGATAAGAATATACACACACTTGTTACAGATTGTTAACAAGACTTCTTTGGGGACATTACATAGGTTAAACCAATATTCACTCTTTTACATCTGTTTATGAAGAAAGGAAAGGTAAAAAGAGTCCTTCAAAATTTTATCACTCTGTTCAGTATCAAAAATAAAATGACATTTTTCATGCAGTTTAATAAACATTACTACAATCAATATGTAACTGAAAGGACAACTGTTATTTTTATTCTGCGTTTTTCTGGGTACGGAGTATCTTGGTGCCAGAGAGCTGTGATGTTTTGCAAGTTGATTAGCACATGTAAGTAAGAATTCCACTGCACTCTATACAAGTGACCAAATAACCCTATAAACATACATGCCTATATATTTTTCACCCAAACACAAGCATCTGCAATATGATCTTTTTTTAATCAAACTTGTGGTTGCACAGAGCCAGAGCCTACTTTACCAGTATCAGGTGCAAGGCAGGAACTTAACAGCAATGCTAACTAAGTTAGAGTGGCCAGAGTGCATGGAGAAAGACTCATGAAGAGACAAGAAGAATAAATATGCTTCACAAAGACACTGACCAGAATAAGAATTAAACTCCATTTCCTGACACCAAAGCAGTAATGTTACCCACCACACCACCATGCCATTTTCTGATATTTTGAAATTTTGTTGGAACATCAAGAACATAATGTCCTGTGGTAAGAAGGTTGGCCAAATTTCTTGGGTGGAAAAGTTGGGGCTGAGTGTAGAGGTACAGGGCACTCAGTTTGATGAGGTCACCTGTCCTCAGGCCGAGGTGAGTGAGAAAATGGGAGTTCAGAGTGTATAACTATCTGTGGGTATAGCTGAGGGAATGGCAGTTCCAGCGGCGTTAGGGCTGGAAGTTCCAGGCTGCCAACAAAGCTGGAAGCACAGACATTAACAGCAACCGTGGATCTGTCTAAGGGGTTCAATGGTGCATCAATGAGATGGAAGGGAGGGAACCAAAGCACATTCCGTAAGTCCCAAATACAGAAGAGGCTTGAGAGGCCATGGAACTCATCCCAGGTTGAGGGCGTTAGCATCCCCCTCTCCGTCTTTGCAGTGAAAGCAGCAGACCTGGTGAGCAATATGACCTCCGCTCAACATGGTGACTCGAGCCTCCACACATACTATGACAAAGCTGCTCAGTGATCCCACGCTAGGTCAGAAGGGTGCGGGATGAGGTTGGTGCTACCGAGCTGTCTACATACTTTGGTGCTGCAAATTAGTCATTGTACCCCTGGGCTAGGTCATTCGGGGCATATGAGGACTGACCATGGCTTGGATTTCCAAAAACATTTATTGAACAGAGTGGTCAAGGGGTGTTGCAGTGTGCAAAAAGGAAGGACCAGTGAAACCAGGAGAAAATATCATTTACATTACTAATTCAAAAAACAGCCAGGAAATGTGACATTTACAGAATATTGCTTGCTACTTTTGGGTGGCAAATGAAAGTTTGAAAAGAAAGGGAGATATCACATCAACTGTGATGAGCAAGCCATATGTGGCCCTTCTCATACAACATTTCATAAGTAAATATACTCCATGTCCACTCTTAAAGTTTTGTTTTGAACATTTGTTGTTTTTGTGCACTGTGGTTCCACTGGATCTGTCACCACGGATAGATTGTAGTACCCAACTTATACATCACTGAGTAACCCTTTTGACTCTCGCTTGAGTAACACTAATGTCTTTTCTTTGAATATGTGCTGTTCTTAAATTGTTTTGCATAATGGTAAGTTTCCTGTAAAAATAATCAATCAGAATTTAATCTCGTATCATTCACAAAACATCTTAATCAGATTAAGGGTTGCAAGGGAATTGAAGTCTATCCCAGCAGCGCTGGGCACAAGGCAGGTACAAACCCTGAGGAGGTCTATCACAAGGCTCAATCACACATGCAGGGACCAATTTGGAACTGTTGATTAATCTAATATACACATCTTTGAGGATGTGGAAGAAAAATCTACACTACCTAAGGGGAAACCCACATAGCCACAGGGAGGCCTTACAAACTCAATACCCCACATTCAATCCTGGGGCAGGGTTTCTAACTTAAATACTTGATTTGTGTAGTTGCCACTGTGGTACTATGCTACCCAGCTTTAAAAAAAAAAAAAAAAAAAAAAAGATATATCTAAGTTAATCATTTAATTAATTTTTAGAATAAGTCCTCTTATTCTAAGGCAAATTATCAGTGAGGGCCATGCATAGGGCACGTCATGGGGCAAGATGTGTCTTGTGTCAGCGCATCACAGGAAATGTTGCCAGACTACTCCATACACCTTCAGAAAAGGCTATAATTGAGCTGTCAATCAACTTAACAGATGTGTTTTAGGGATGTGAGACGAAATTAATCTGGACAAAAAAACATCTGGACACAGGGAGGACATTCAATTTCAAATAGACATTGACCATTGGCTGAAAATTGGTCCTACTGTGGTGGCACAACCATAAAGTAGTCAGCTAATGTTAATCATATTATTCTGAGAATTATAAAATGCTTCATGATGGAGTAAAGTAGACTGATAAAAACAATTTCAATGCAATACAATTTAAGTTGAATCAATTTTACAGCTATCCTAATGAAGCATACATCGTGAACAGATAGGGACAGATAGGGAAAATGTAGATAAAGGACTAGAAGACTGCTGCTGAAGAATGTGAATTTCCCATTGGGATTAATAAAGTATCTATCTATCTATCTATCTATCTATCTATCTATCTATCTATCTATCTATCTATCTATCTATCTATCTATCTATCTATCTATCTATCTATCTATCTATCTATCTATCTATCTATCTATCTATCTATCTATCTATCTATCTATCTATCTATCTATCTATCTATCTATCTAGAAGGTGAGTGACACCTGAGAAATTGCTGAACCACCCAACTTGATAGTTTCAGACCTGACCTTGTTTGGTCAGTTCTTGTTGGATAGCAAGAGTTAATTACATTTCAATATTTGGTTTCATATTTTATTCTCTCTCTCTTTGTAATCAGTCCAACCTTGTTATAAATTTGCACTTTTGCTCTCTTTGTTCTGCGTTAGGTGCATACGCAGCAGTGCCCCATCACAGATGCCGGTTTTCAAATATGAAATATTAACATTATTAAATTTTATTTTTAATGTAATAATTTCTGACCTGATTTCATTTTCACATGTAGATTTTTTTCTTACTTTGTAGTACAAAGATGTGATGTAGCTTAACTGGTGACACCAAAACTGGCCCTATCTATCTATCTATCTATCTATCTATCTATCTATCTATCTATCTATCTATCTATCTATCTATCTATCTATCTATCTATCTATCTATCTATCTATCTATCTATCTGTACAGTAGGCATACAGTACTTCTCCTGTGACCATACCATGTCTCTCTGGGCTAAGACTGACCTTGCTGTGTCTGAGTTGGTTTTTTTTCCTCTGAGTACTCTAGGTTTTCCCTAAGACATGCAAGTTAACTCTTTCAGGGCTGATGTCGACTTTTGTCAAAAGGAGGAGTTGACGATGCTAATCAACTGTAAACTGTGACAAAACCACCCGTTATGTTTTAGCTGGACTCTCGTTGCTAGAAGGAAAGTTATGACCGAGATTTCCTGCACTCGCATGAGTAGCAAGGCGCAAACAGCGGCAGAAATGGCACGGACATCTGGCGAGAGATCAAAGCGAATGTGTAAAGCAAAATACTCCGTGGACAACGTTTTGCCTATTATCTCTGAACTGGACTATGACTTGTTGGACTCAGATTTTGATACAAGTGATTGAAAACGAATGTGAGGTTCCAGCTTCAGCTGATTGGTCCCCAGTTAATCGTTGTACTGACATTGTTCGCCAGGGAGGACTGCCACTAAGAGGTAGAAACCAGATTGCAATGCACTGCGACATTGTCCCAGCCACGCAAAGACAGCCTGATGCACATTCTTGGCAAACTGACAGCCACAGCATGCAGCAACAGATGTTTTATGTTGATTTCTGTGTGAAACCATTGTTTTTTGGAAAAAATATTCAGCCCTCAAAGAGTTAAGTTAATTGGCAATTCATGATTTTCACCTGTGTTTGAGTGAGAGTGGGCATGTCCATATCTCTGAACTGGATTGAGAAGAATGATGTGATATGCAGTTTATTGTACAGTTTATACTGTATATTTACTTTGTACATGTAATAATAATGATTCTATTAACCTATAGATAGATAGATAGATAGATAGATAGATAGATAGATAGATAGATAGATAGATAGACCTTATTACTACCTCAATTAGTCATTTTGACTCTTTGTTGCTTTTCTTATATCACATTACCTTTCTTCTTTCTTCTGCAGCCTCTAGCTTCTTTTGGATTTCTTCCAAGGAAGGATCTCGTTTGTTAGGAAGTGAGCTGTTAAATTCAGGGATTCCATCAAAAGAAGGAGGTTTTAGTATCACCTCAAAGGCTTGTCCTGAGGCTCTCTTGTTTAGTTCAATCACTTCCACATCTTTGATAACACACCAGCTTAAGTCCACTGCATCTGAAAAAAAAAGGAAACACTAATTGAACAGGGCAAAAACTATTAGATGGTTAAAGCTGCTGCCTCATACGCCTGGTGTTCTAGGTTCAGATTCAATGACCAATCATTGTCTGTGTGTTTGCACATTCTGCCCACGTCAGTGCAGACTCTTTTCTAGGTATTCCTACATTTCCAAAGACATACTGATTAATCAAACCACATTTGAGTGTGAGTGTGACAGTATGCACAAGTAGATCCTACTGTACACTCATACCTGAGTTGTTTTCGTCCTTGTGCCCAGCCATACTGAGATAAACTCAGGCCTCCTTGGACCATAAATTAGAGTAGCTGCTTTGAAAAAAGTTTTTAATGTATTAAAATAATGAATTGAATTGATATATCATTTTCATCATAAAATGCTCAAATCTTTACTTCTTAATTTTATTCAAGTAGAACACAAACAATAGATGCATTATTATTATTAGTTAATAGGAGCTGACTTCTCTCTAAAAATGATATAACTTATGTGTAGCTTAACAAAGATATTAAGAATTTTAAAGAGCACTAATTGGTTAATTGCAGTCAATCTATGCGCTATCACCCATACACCCATTTCTTATACCCATTATCTCTGTTTCAGACAAGAGCTGGAACACAAAACAGGAACGAGCCCTGGACAAGATGCCAGTCCACGAAGAACAGACATCCTTACCTTGCCAGTTCTGATTTGACAGTCAGCCTAATATGCACATCTTAGTAATGTGGGAGAAACCAATCTTAGACAGTGATCAGACATAGATTTGAACCCAGGTCCTGGAACATGGAGTAGTTCTACTCACCCATTACTGTATTAGCTGAAATAAATATGTGTAGTTGAATGTTATTCATTTAATTAATTTTTAGAATAAATCCTCTTATTCTAAGGCAAATTATCAGTGAGGGCCATGCATAGGGCACGTCATGGGGCAAGATGTGTCTCGTGTCAGCACATCGCAGGAAATGTTGCCAAACTAATCTATACACCTTCAAAAAAGGTTTATAATTGAGCCGTCAATCAACTTCACAGATGTGTCTTAGGGATGTGAGAGGAAATAAATCTGGACAAAAAAACATCTGGACACAGGGAGGACATGCAATTGGCTGAAAATTGGTCATACTGTGGTGGCACCCCCATAAAGTAGTCAGCAAATGTTAATCATAATATTTTGAGAATTATAAAATGCTTCATGATGTAGTAGACTGATAAAAACAATTTCAATGCAATACAATTTAAGTTGAATCAAATAACATGTATGCTACTATAGCAAACAGCTCATTTGAATTTCTTATGGAAATGAGATACAATTCAAAAAATAATTTACAAGCATAGGATGTTATTTTATTTTATGTTTTGTTTTTATTGGCTGTTTTTTAGTAGTGAGCAGCAACAATATTTAGCTCAGTGTTTCATCTTCACCCAGAAGTGTAGTTTTAGCAACAGCCTCTGTGGTGTGAGAGAATAACTGGACATGCTTCCTGGGTAGCAAAAATGGCACCAAAATAACTCCTGGATGTACCCTTATGAGGATCTTCACTGCTTGAGTTAGACAAGCTTAGTTTGGGAAGCAGTGGCAAAGTCTTATCTGGTGAAGAGGATGATGATGTCCACTGAGTTAAGGAAAAGGAAGTTTGGAAGGGAGATAGGATATATCACGTTCTTTTGTGTAGTTGTGTAGTAGGGCAAGAGTGTTTAGCTTGGCCAAATCTTTATTTTATGCTGTTTCCTTCATTTCTATTGGTTTCCTTTCATGTTATCCCCCCCTTATTTATTTGATGTGGTACAATAAAATTGGACTGATTTGGTGTCACACTGGGTACACCCATCTTGTCACATTAAGTAAAGAGTTTTACTAAACTTTCCTTGGGCAATGTATATTATAAATGATATCACACACAAAGAAAAAAAACATTAATTTACCCTCTTCTTTATAGTTCATCTTCTCCACTGGATCAGCAAGTAGACAGGAACAAAATAGAGAAACGATTGGCAGTTCCTTCATCTTCTTTTTATAGGCTGCATAAAAACAAAGCCATATTAGACAATGCAAATTAAATCATTATGGAAACAAAACAAGAATCAGAGTCTCTCATAATTTAGTAAACAATTCTAACATTTTGTGTGTCTGTTTTTATTTTGTACCTTTATTTATTTTATTTGTGATGCCATTTTGAAACGTGTAGTTATTATGCCACGTGAGGCTATAAGGCGTGACCTATATATGTGTACTTATGACATCACAGTGTTATATATTAAACCTTTTATGTTTTTCCTTTTAAACTCAATACATTTTTTTGGTGTTAAAATAATTTTATGGAGGTTTTGAACCTTGAAGAATTCAAATATATTATTGGTTGTTTGAGTTTTGTTGAATTTTATTTTTGTTATGTACTGCATGAAAATCTACCAGAAGGACATTTTCCATTTTGACTGGTTTCCATTTTGCTCAACCATCGCTATGATGCAGTAACTTGTTGCCAAAGCGGATCTACTATGAAATTAATGACGCTTAAACTTCAGGACCCCTAGTCCCAGAGGGACTCCAGAAGTGACTTTAGACCACATTGCTTAAAAATTTTAGGTGTCTACTGTATGAGAAGGATTTTTAAAATAATTTAGTGCAGTTCAACACAAAATAATAGTTAAATTCAAAAGTATAAGGTTATTAAAGTATCATGTAGGTTAGCCATAACAAAAAAACTTTCTAACTAAGGATGTTTCATTATGAAATTTATTTTAAATATAAGGGGGAGAAGGGGCCCCTAATAACAATTCAAGCTTCAGGGCCCTTAAAATGTAGGTCCGCCCCTGCCTGTTGCTAGGGGGTGTGGTTATGGAAGTTGTGTATGATGACATCATTAGTGATGCTATATAAAAGCTGCTGTGATGGATGACTCTTTGTTCCAGATTGTGGATACTTACAAAATGTTTCTGAGAATGTTTTTTAGTGATAATTTGGGGGTAAGACTTTTGCCTAGTTTCAAAGGATCTTCCATGTGGATTAGTGTTTTAGTTTAGGTAAATGATTCCTGGTTCTGAGACCTCACTTTGTTTGATGGAACACCATCTCCCGATCCTAAAAGAATTTTTCTGTTATTTTATGCAGGAATAATGTAGTGGCAACCATCTTTAAAAGAGCGACCCTCTGAAAGCATCTGCACTTTATTCTCAAATAAAGACTTGAGTAAAACCAAATCTGTTTCTTTAGCAATTTCTTTTTGCTTTTTTAATTTTGTCCTAACTTTGATTATTGTCTAGCCCTTATGATTTGGTGACTGATTTCACAACTTTTGAAAGTGATCCTAGTCTGGCTGACTTCTTTTTATCATTGCCCTTTAAAATCGTTGCCTTGTTCACTCATTCTTGACCAGAATTGATTATGATCCAACTATCATTCACAACACATTTAGCCTTGATCTTTGTAACTACTCAAAACATAGCATTCATCTACCAAGCACATGTGGATGTGGAGGGAAATAGAAGTATTGAAAGACAATATGAAAGCTTTATAAAGAAAGTACATAACAAATTTGACTTTCTGCTCTGAAACTGTGACTTAGCACCTCTAATCACTGTGCAACCCAGAACCAATATCAATATTTAGAATATTTATATCATTTTTGAATGGAGTGCTAAAAATGAAAGCATTTTGCAAAATCAATCACTGTGACAAATGGAAGATAAGTAACTCATGTGAATAATAAAAATGTTGATATAAATAACTCCCAGGGTAGGAATGACTCCCTTTTCCTCTATACATGAGAGGCAGTAGCATAAATGACTAAGCCACTCATGCAAACTAAGCACATCTAAAATGACTAGGAAACCCATGGACCACAGATCCCTTCAAGCACACGTTTCCAGCTCTAGTAGTTGCCGTTTAGCAGTATGTTGCCACACGCATGTGCTTGATGGCACAGTGAATGTCAGACCTGTTACTCTTCTTCTTTTTATCCTGTAATCAACTTCTACAGTTTGCTTCATGCTCAGCAGATGTTGCTGCTCTTCATTTTCCATGTCAGCTTGTCAAACAGTTTGCCTATACAGTTAAAGACGTGATCCCAGATGACTTCACAGAAGTTGCCATTGACCACATTTTTTTGCTTCACAAGCACATATCATGTCAGAAGCTTTTAATTAAGATCAAGATCAATGGTGGTCCACGAGTAGTCATGTGACAGATGGACACAAACCCTTGCACAATTTCATCATTTCTCCATTTCACTTTCTTTTCACATAAAACATTTCCCATGGGACAAGATGTGAGCACTATATATAATTATAAACATAATAATAATAATTATTAATATTATTTACATTACATAGCCCTTTTTTCACAACTCAAAGCACTCCAGTGAGTGTGGAGCCACTTCAGCCACTACTAATGCGTAGCATCCACTAAAATGATGTGACAGCAGCCATTTTTGTGCCATGCTCACCACACATTAGTTGTTAGATGGTGAAGTGGTGAGAGACAGATAGCCATTTAGAGACAGGTGATGATTAGGCGGCCAGAATGGCAAGGCTGTGGTAGGCAATTTAGCCTGGACATTGGGATGCACCCTAAACTTCAAGAAGGATGAGCAATAACCACAGAGAGTCAGGACCTTGGTTTTATGTCTCATCCAAAGGACGGCGCTAATTTTATAGTACAGTGTCCCCATCACTGTACTGGGGCATTGGGGGTCCACGTTCAGACCACCTGCTGGTCTCACCAACATCTCTTCCAGAAGCATCCCAAGCTTTTCCTGGATAGTCTCCCATCCGAGTACTGGCCGGGCCTGGACATGCTTAGATTCAGATGAATGACCTGTTCTAAAGTGCACAAATCATGTAGTTCAAAAGAAAGATTTGTTAGGCAGGCCAAGTCCTTACAGATAAGCATATCTTATTTGGCTCCTCATTACTCTTTCACAGCTATCCATTGGTGGCATTCGCAGAGGTGTCCTATCTTTAGCATTAGACCAGGATTACCCTCTGCAATTCTGTAATATTCTGTGTACGTTATTTCGATTTGCTCTTTGTGTTCTGTTAAATGAGCAAGTCTCTGGCTGCAATGGGCAAGTTAATAGCCAACATCAATAATCCCAAAGGCAGTGCAGCCATTGGATTAAATGTGCCTTAAAATAGCAAAAAGCTTATCATGTGAAAATGTGCTGAGATGTGTAGAAGCAGCAGAGTCTTATAATAACAGATATTTCATAAAGGCAGGTCAAAGCAAATGTCACCATGGAACCTAAAGCCAACCTAATGAAAGGTGTTCTATTTCTAACTATAATTGAACATACGGAATGATTGTTGAAGGGCAAGTCCAGAGATACTTCTCGCCTTGCTTCCAGTTCTTCCGTGGTGCACTCCATAACTAGTTTAAGTTGATTCTGTGACCAACAGCAATGTCTTTCAATGTCTCTCCAAGTGGCACAGGCTGAAATACACTAACCTTAAAATAAAAGCTAAAGACAAGTGAGGGTTCAGCTATCACAGGAAATTTAGTAATAGGATGAAATGAAAAGTATAGTAGAGATAGCTGGATTCCATAAATTGGAATTCTTAGCAAAACTTACTTTCAATTCTTTTCCTTATGTTTATTTTTTTAAGTAGTGTACAGATAAGAAAAAAATGTAATTCCCTCATAATAAATTTAATTCACATGTGCACATAATTTGTGTTCCACAACAGGAAAGCAGCCCAAGAAAACAGTACAGCACTAGTACTGAATGATGCCCTCAAAGATGTGATGAAACGTAGGCAAAAAAGTATATTTCAGTAAAACAGAGAGCACACACGATCATTCCCCCTCTCAAAATTTAGCTCTTTTGCATTGCTGTTATAACGAAATTAGTTATAACAGCCGTGTTCCACATAAAATTCTATTGTTTAATGTTGCTGAACTGCTAGTGATTCTGATGGTGTATGTATTTTGATTTATTACAATCTCAGAACAATGTAATCATTTTTAAGCAGATTACGTAGAATTGCATAATTCTGTTTGCAATAGAATAATAATTTTGATTTCAGATTTACAGGTAAGAAAATTGGAAGTTTCAAGTAAGGAAGAAATACTAAATTAGCTGAATTAATCGTGGAATTGGTGTGTGCATAGTACGCCTTCTTTAGATGAATTCGATTTTTAAAAATATGGTCTGATTATTTTTCAGGTAAGGAAGACAATTGTTTTGAGCCATGGCAGTTATAGTCAATAATCATTGCACTGGAAAGTGATAATGTGTTGTGTGTTGATAAGAATGTACAAGTAAGAATTTTTATTTATACTCTGTGCAGGTGACAATAATGACAATAATGATACACCTTGTCACATGTGTGGGGGTTTGTGTATCGATTATAATTCCACCCCAAATAGAGAGGGGGCACTATCATTCACATTTCCTCCTTTTTCATCTAGAGACCAGAAGCTCCATGTCAAGGTCACTCCCACTTCCGCTCCTAGCCCCGCCTCTTCTAGTCTGGATGCCATATAAAGGCCGACATTACCACTCTTGAACAGTCTAACTGATGGGCCTGTGTCAGCAAAAACATCATCCAAATAAATATCTTTTGACTTTACTGCTACTTTTTTTGTGCTAAGATTATACGGGGACCACCAGCCAGTGCTCGAAACCTTTATCTGTCTTTGTCTACTTATTTTACAATCAATACTAGTGTAAAATGACCTAAGAAAAAAATAACTGAACATTTGCAGAATACAATTATTTAGATAAAAAGAAAAGCAGCTTCCTTGGGCAGAAAATAATTTTACATGAATCCTTGTATAAAATATATATATATAAATATGTATAAAATCCAGCATCTGTATGTCTGTTCGCTTTTCATGAGAGAACTACTTAACGGATTTAGATCAGGCTTTTTCCTATAATTTACTTGAACATTCTGGTTGATTTTGCGACTTCTCTCATTGCACTGAGATCATAGTTCGCTTGCTGTACCAATTTATTTGTGCAAAGCCGAGAGAGATGCAGCAGGCCGAGGGGAGGGGGGGCGGGGCCTTCCTCACTAACGCGCCAGCCTCGGAGCGTAATTTATATCCTCTTAGCTAGCAAACGAGAGAACTACTTAATGGATTTAGATTGGGTTTTTTTTCTAGAATTTGCTTGAACATTCCGGTCCATTTTGCGACTTCTCTCATTGTGCTGAGATCATAGGTTGCTTGCAGGAGTGATACATTCACGCTAATCCGAGACAGAGGCTACGGGCCGAGGAGAGGGGGAAAGGTGACATCAGGAGTGGAGAGTCAGTCTACCTCTGCATTTTGGAGTGTGCCTTACTTCCGCTTAGTTAGCAATACCTTTTATTTATTGATTTTTAAAGTTTGTCCTGTTTCACTACTAAACGGGTGGAGCCGCAGGGGACGGCTAGTCAATCATATATGCAAATGATTCAAGCAACTTGATATGCCCGGCTTTATAAAAATATGAGAAACTTTTTCTAGTTGTGTCACAAACATACAAATAAGCAGTGAAACATCATGCCATCATCAGCAGGGCTTTCATAGGTTCCCCAAAAAATATTGTTGATGCTCATGTATATAGTTTAGATCATAATGTTATTCGCATGCAATGATAGATTATTTATTAATGATAAAAATCAAAAATAACTGTCTGTCTTCCAAAAGCCAGATTGTTCCACCTAAGTCAGATAGTCCACTTAATGACTGCCTAATATTCAAAAATTCGCCCACAGGAAGAAATTAAGTGAACAAACTTGGACAAGAAGAATACAAAAGACTGTGCATACATGGAAGAACATAAATAGACAGCAGACATTTGCTTGAGGTATCGACTTTTTAGAATAATGCCAAACGAGTTTTGGTTTCCCACAATGCCAGAATAACTTCACAGCACGTGAAAAAGTAGGTTGTGTCAAAACGGCGTAGGGTCATTATGCCAACATAAGAAGAACACAAGAATAATTTTGAATAGGCAATTTACAATTAATCCCTAACCAGTTTCCACCTGAGCCCATGTGGTCTAAGTAAAATATCCATTTTGAAGAAACAGTTCAAAAGTACTTCACCATGAATTCTTCAATGTAACTCTGAGTGGAATGTGAGTCCATCTGTCAAACAGCTGAAGATGAATTAGACAAGACATTCATTGATCCTTTGTCCAAATCCACAGCACCCTGAGCAAGGTCACAGGAGCCTATCTCAGCAAGCATTAGGCACATGGACAGTGTGCCAGTCCATAACAGGGTGAACACACACACACACACACACACACTATGGACAATTTAGTATTGTCAGTCCACTTAATCTGCATGTCTTTGGACTGTGGGGGGAAACCACACATGGTCATGGGGAGAACACGCAAACTCCACGCAGAAAGGACCCAAGACGAGAACCCTGGTCTCCTTGTTGCGAGGCAACAGTGCTACCACAGCACCACTGTGCTGCCCTGATTTGAAACACTCAAGCCACAATGAGACTGGTAAAGGAGAAATCTCATTGAAATGTGGTGGGTTGGATGCGGTGGAAGCTCCTTAAACATCTCACAGTAAAAGAAGTTGAATTCTGCCCACAGGCAGTTTTAAGGAAGGCCTTCTAAAAAATCCTGGGAGCCACTAATTGTGTCCTTCCCATGCAACTGGATTTCTTCTGAATAAACTATTGTCAAGTGCAGTTTTTACACAATAAATAACAGAATATAATTTTTTTAGATTTATATATTGATATTATTTAAACGTTTCCATTTTTTAAAATATTTTTTTCACAGAGTTGATTTATAAACTTACATTACTATACTCTCATAATAATGTAGGCACTTAGGGTATTTCAAATAACATTTATTAAGCTAACAAGACTAAAAGCTTTCATAGATGTTTTCAAAAACACCCAAATATTGCCACATTTTGTTCATGCTGATACCTCAATGGTTAGGGTGATACCATTTTGATTTCCAGATCATGTGAAGTGTGCATGTCCCTGTAAGTTTACTTTTCTCCCCCAATACTATGCCCTGTGAGGAAGCAGGGTGCCATCTAGGGTTTGTATCATCCATCCACTGCCTCCAGCTGCCTAACTCTCTGTTACAGAAAAAGGGGGTTCTGATCCAATCCATTTGTTTTCTAGCTGGATTATTCACTGCTTTTCCTGCCAGCATGGGCTGTAAGCTGGGAACTGATCATGGGTGGGGTATTGGTATGTTAGATTTAAGCAAAGCTGAACTGTTGATTAGATAATACGTTCAGTTTAAGTTTCAAAAATAAAACTAAATTAAATTAAACTAACTTAAGTACAGTGGTATAGTAGTTACTGCTAATGTTTCACAGCTCCATAATCAAGAGTTTAAAACCTGGAGAGCAGCACTGCCTCTGTGTGGTTTGCATGTTCTCCCTGTATCTTTGTGACACCCTTGTTTTTCTATCAGATCCCAAAGATGTGTTATGTTCATTGATGATTCAATGAGTGTGTTGGTGTGTGTGTGTGTGTGTGTTGGTGTGCATGTGTGTGTTAGTCTGCTGTGCAAAGTGTGGGTTGGTTGTTTTCTACATTTTGCTTTATACTGACAGGATTGAAAATGGCTCTCCATAACCCTAAACTGGATTAAATAGGTTTTACATGGATGGATAGAAATCCCATGTCCGAAAAAAGAAGAGAAGAGCCAGTAAGCATGTAGACTGGGCCTTAACAGAATGGCTGGTGATGTTGAATAGGGCCTGCTTATAAGAAAACATACAAGATAAGTTGCTTTGGGAGTGCAAAAAAACTACCCATGTTAGTTCCAAACGACTGGATCACACAGTGGAGTTTTATTAAAAAAAGATTTTAAAAAATTGGAAATAAGCTCAGTCTTCTTTTATTAAAGAGAAACAAAGGTTTTTATGAGGCGGTGGTGTGTAAAAGAATGTGCAGGATCAGACAGAGGATCCTCACCAATGCCTGACCAGATAAAAAGTAGGGTGAGTAATGAGTGGCGGCAGGCATTCAAGAAAAGCGACACTTGTTTAGCCTACGCCTTTTTTGGCACTAAATGAGATTCATTACAGGAAAAAAGCTTTGAGAGAAGCATTGGAAGGGCTTAAAATGAGGAAATTATAATTCCGGGATTGGACTGAAACTCCAGGAGAAGAGCATTACCTTGCAAGCAGAGCTGCGGTAGCGTCAGCAAACCTTCACTCAGCCCAACATGGCAGCTGCCTCCCACTTAGGAGAGAAGATTTCAGTTTCAGGTTGCTGTCTGTTCCTTAATCTATTGACAAAAGAGCTGTGCTCTCTGTATTAGTATGCATTATAGCAGATGAGGAGAAGAAAACTGACACCTTTAACTTAGCAATCAAACAGATGAAGCAAGCAAAAATAGGAAAAAGAGTAAAATACAAAATAATATTTGGAATGTTTGCAGTAATCAATGAGGCTCTTCATAAAAAATAAAAAATAACTACCAAGATTGATCAGTAATTTACTGAAAAATGGCAAAAGTCACATGTCAGTTCTGATTTTAAGTTCTGCTCAGATTGATGTATCATATTATTTGGATTCTTTTGTTCATAAAGCAGAATTCATATATGAAGCACACTTTCTGTCCCTTAAAGGCTAGTGGGGAGTTGGAGCCTGCCTGCGTATCTTTGGATGCCAGGGAAGTACCTGGCTATAATGCTCATGCTCACATATTAATGCCTGACTAGTCAACCTACTGTGTGTCTTTGTAATGTGGAATGAAATCCCACAAGAACATGAAGAGTGCATGCAAACTCCACAGAGTGACTTGTAGCATGAAGTGATCAGAAAAAATGCCATCCTTCCATTGCTCATTCATCAAAATCAATATGTCGAGTTCAGCATCTTACAGCAGTGGGCACATACCCTTGGCTATCAACCCATTGCAGGACACACTCACACACCTACACTCACTTTGTCATATCGGGCTAATTTGGAGTCATTTACAACAGAGAAAAAAATGAGCACCCAGAGAAAAATTCAAGCCGAGCACTAAAAGGCAAATGGTGACAAGGTTGTGGCAAAAGCATATCTGATATAATAAACTGTAATTAAAAAGTGAATCATATTGGCAAATTCTCTGCAAGGGACTAGGACCCTTGTATAGGGATAATTCCTACATTGCCCCTGAAAATGGTCCCATGTGACTCTAATGATATTTCACAGTGGATTGATGGATACTCCACACAAGGAACTGAAGCAAAGCATCTCCTCTTAACTTTACTTAAGATGAATCATGAGAAGGCAAATCTTTGCTTCTGAGGTACAGTAAAATGAACTTTAAAAGTGCAGTTTCATTTTATTTCTACTTATAATGAAGTTGTACAGCTTGGCTTTTATTTTTCTCAGATGACCTGGTAATGTGCATGTAGTACAGGGTTTGTTCTCGTATTGTGTCCAGATTGTGTGGAGACAGGTGCCATAACTGGATCTGCGGCCTGACAATAGGTGAATGGATTTCAGCTTATTACCAGATAAAGATTCAAAGTTAAACTTTACTTACCTTCAAGAGTCATTGTGGCAACTGAGATTCCGCTTAATGAAAATTTAATAAGAGGTCTGGAAAACAGGAAAGAAAGGAAAATGTCCATAAGAGAAGACGCCTGTAGAATTTCAAAAATATATATTGATTATCGCCTCCATTAGGGGAATGCATGTAGAAGTATTGTGTAGGCAGGTTTTATGGCCAAGGCGGAGGCTGGAATGGATTCACAGCCACTGCATTATTGGAGACCACAAGAGAACACCCGTGCCTTTATAAAATGCACTTACAGAACAAGAAGCTTCAATGCAGCTAGAGTTCGTGTATTTCTGTGCAGAGCCCAATCTTTTTAGATGCAGAAAAGCATAGCAGACTTGTGCCACAGATGTAGAAACGAAGTGCAGCCAAGCCTTTGTGCTTCATATAGGATGACATCATTCCCATTCACTTTCCACTGCAGCATTTTTAAAGGTAACACACCTAAACCCTCCTACTTTATGTATCCAATTCATTTCTATAATCATAAGCAGTTGCTCTTAAAATTAGACAATTTTCTAAAAAAAAAAAAAAAAAAAAAGATTTTTTTCTTAATAAATTCAAAAGTTAAATGACTTGAAAACAATCATCCAACCCATTGCTATTGAAAAAGATGGTTATATTAATGAAATGCACCAGAATGAAAACGGAATGTCCTCAAAAAAATTATTTTCACTGCCTCAGTTATTTACCAATTTAGAGAGGCGCCCTGATCCTAATTATTTTTTCATTAATTTTCCTCAAAGCAAACTCTGCTTTGTAATTGGCAATAGTTTACAAAAGAAAATGTTTTATAATTAATATATCTGTATATACGTTTCTCTTTCTTCTTTCTCTTGATAATAATAAATAATAAAAATAATACTAGGGTTCACTAGCCCTTAAAATGGATTAAGAATTTTTTAGAATCTTACATTGTTATGTTATAATAACAATGAGAAGAATACCAGCTCCTTGAAAATGGGTGGATGGGTGATGATAATGGTAATAATTTACCAAACCTGCTTAATCCCAGTTTAGGGTTTCTGTAATAACAATATTAAATTCATGCGGAGACGATTCAGGGATAACACCAGCCCCATACCTAAAACATTTTGCCATTTCATTTGTTATTCCAACTGGCTAGACTCAAAAGACAAATACTACACATGTTTTTAAATAATTGTTTAAATAAAAATTGCCATAAATATCAAATGAATTTAAACAGGTAATTCAATACAATTTAGTTTGTATTGATTATATGACATTTACATGTAAACAACTGACTGTTTAAAATATAAGAATTTATCATGTATCCCTTCCAAAATGCATAGAGAATTCAAAATGCTACATGATTTAAAATCAAATCAAGCTTTCATTATAATAGCTTGTTACAAATGTATTCAGGTTGTACCTCTTATCCTCTGTAGCAGACCACACTTACCTCCTGGTGAGTCTCCACAGATGCACCCGATCACTTGCTCTAAGTGACTGTTCAAATAGACGGCTCTCAGCCTCAGCACCACAGCCAGGCTTGCAGCATGACATCATCTTCTAGGTTTCTGATTGGCTGACAGATTATCTCATTAGGATTGGCCAACATCCTTCAGCTTGGGAAGAAGGAAAAAAAAAAAGGGGCTTGCCCATTTAACACTTTGGTGACTATCAGACAGTGACTATCTGGCATATGTTTCCTTCTTAACAATGCTTTGGTAGTTTAAGATTTCAGAGCGCACAAGTATTTGGTATGTTTTGCATGTAATTTGCTTCAAGTGTAATGACTTCCTTTGTCCAATATAGTATTAATGAATGACTCTTATTTTTCCTGTTTATTTTCAAACCATTACCTATAAAATAATAACATAATGTTATGATCCATAAAATTATTTCTATTGTAAAAAAGGTAGGCAATGATTTGACAGATGCTATTTACAATTGATATATTAAACAATAACAATGCCCATTAGATTTGATTAGATTATGCTTTATTTGTCCCCAAGGGGAAATTAAAATTTTACATTAAACAGTATATAGATAAATAACACCAGTTTTATATCTCTGTGATTACTAGCACCCTAGCATCCATGATTGTTATTAAAATTGTATTCCCTTCTACTGTGACCCTGAGCTAGAAAAAAATGGGTTACTAAATGGTGGGATTGATGAATACATCCACATACCACGGACAGCTTCCAGTAATGACAAATTGCAGTTGATTTAAAAATAATGGATGCAGACTTTTATATGAAAACCCAAATTAAATGCTCTTATGGAGGAAAATGAGCAACATACTATTTATTGTAATCAGTTGTTTATTTTATTTAACAACGTCATAAATTAGATAATATTTGAAAATGAGAAACAAACAACACGTGGAAAAAAAACCCACACAGTCCCATACCACACCACCACAAACCATGGCCTCATCAACCAACGACACCACCACACATGATAAAGGGAATGCCTGCATCAGGAGTCTCTGCCCATAAAGGATTTAACTGTGGAGGCAGCAGATGCCCAGCTATGAATGGATTCACTGGATGCTCCATTAGTTTATGATGCAGACAGCTCTAAAAAAATCGGGTTGTAAAAGGTTGACAGCCAGTGAGATTAGATCAGAGGTCTTCCACCAAGGGGCAAGAAGAAGTTTAGTAGCTACCGTACTGAGACATGTGACTTCGAGCTGGAGGCCTGAAAGATCTAAGAGTACAGAAATATGTGGCAATAGAGGATTAGGAACTGGTAGCACTGAAGAGAGGAAACAAGCGATTAGAGAGCAGAAAGCCAACACAGGAGGACAAAACCAATACATATGCATAAATGTCCCAGGGGCATCGCAGGAGCATGTGTGACAGAAGGAATCTGGGCTAAGACCCATTAAATGCAGCTTATGAGGAGTAAAACATAACCTGTGTACAGACCTAAAGTCAGTAAACTGATGATTCAGATTCCTTGACATTTTTAAAAACTGCATCCCAGTAAATAGGAGAAGATAATGTGACATCTTGAGACCACTGAGAGGTAAGGGTTACACAAAGCCTTACATCACAATGAGTAAACAACAGAGACAGGCTTTCTGAGAGGAGACAAGGAACCAGCAAGTGGTTAAAGGGGATTATAGGGTAAAGGAGTTGTAAGGGAGACACCATCTGCTGAAGCGCTAAACAAAGATGCAGGTAGTAGAAAAGGGTGGAAGAAGGAATATCAAAGCGAGACTGAAGGTTTTAAAAAGATTTGAGGCCAGAATCCCCAAACAGATCACCCACTGCACTGATGGCACACAAGCAGGAAACTTGGGAGACCAACTAAAAGCAACGCTTGATTATTAAGGACAGGTGAGTACATTTGCCGTTTGGGGGTATTTCCTAAATTCTGTTCAGTTTTACACCAAGTTTTATATAGCATAAGTTATAATGGGCATTAGGCTTATTTTGGAGGTCCTAAGTTTTAAATTAATACATACAATTGCCGACTCGAGGGAAAGCCAACCTGGAGGGATTGAAAGGTTTACCCATTGTCAAACTGGACATAGCATGGAAGGCCATTGATAAGACCAGCATGCTTGAAGTAGGAGAAATTTAACAGCTACATGCAAACATCAATGATTAGAGATAATCTTACACATAAGCTTACACAAAATATACAGTATGTAGTATAAAAACTCCATATATTTCATATTGTAGCAGTGCTACTTTATAAGAACTGCATCTCCTAGCAGTCCTTGCTGGGGCTGCTGGGGTCAAAGGTGGCCACAGGTAGTTAAAAGGAGGGCAGCGGGCAAAGAGAGAAAAAAAGTTTGTTTTGTTTTGGTGGGGTGTGTGTTGCGGTTATCTGTCGTTTCTGCCTGCTGTTATTGGAACTCTAATCTTTTTGTCCTGGACTGTATTCGTTTGTTGGGGTCTGGATTGTCTGTCTACCTGTGCACTGAGAACTGTGTTGGATTATTTGGTTTTCCGGAAGAGTGGAGCGCTCCTGAATCAACCATCTGATTTCATCCACATCATCAGTAACTACCGGTAGGACTGTATTTTTCCTTCTCCTTTTCAACATACAGATCGCTGGACTTAACTTGGTCACTTTTCATCTTCATCCGGGTTGGTTTATATGGACTTTGCTGTGTGGTGTTTGTGTTTATATGTAATATCGCCGAAGGGGTCAGGGGTGGTATTACTGTTTTCATTAATTATTTCGGGTCATTATATTTGTAATTGTTTGCCTTTCCCAGTGTGCTTTATTGTCTCTGTTGTGAGTGTGTGTGGGTCGATCCAAGGCTGGGGACGTTCCTGGGATCTCTTCAATTAAAATAAATAAATCACCGTCATCTTTGACGGTGTGAATCTTAGCGGCCCCCGACCGCTACAATATTTTTTACAGTTATTGTGCTTAATTCATTGCAATGCATACAGTTAAGTAATACACACAGTACTACAACACATTCACATCACATCAGTCCTTTCTGCATTTCAGTGTAATCAGGAAAATCTTCACAGAGCCATGAGATGTGCAAGTTTTAGGTGGACAATGGCAGTTCATTCAGTGTCATCAACAGTAAATTCAATGCCTTTTGAAAGATGTTGTGAAATGTTACAAAAAAGCAAGGATCACAGAACCTGATTAGTGAACACATTTGATAAGTAGTTAATAAAGAAAAACTTGTACAAGGTGAGCTTAACTGCTGTGAGAACTTTCAACCACCTTATGGCTTCCCATCACCAAAGATGGGAAATGCATTAGCCTGTACAATTTAAATGCATTTATATTTTAAGTAGTTATACTATGTTAAAAGAAAAATATGTACACTATGACACCTTTGGAAGCTTATAACTGCAGAATGAAAATGTTATATCTGCAAAACAACAGCGAGCAATACCCTGATTAGTGCTGCTGCCTTCAAGTGATGGAGTGCTGGGTAAAATTCCAACCTTGAGACTATGGAGAGTACACTTATTGAATGCCTTTACTCAAACACCACACAAATGTGCATGTTTGGATGAATGGCAACTCAGCCTTCAACAAATCAATATTTTATTTAGCAACTTCCAAAGAAGACACTGCACAAAGCAAACAGGAATATGTTTCAATGTGTCCTATGATTAAGTGGGGTCCTGCCTAGGGCTGTTTCCTTGCATCTGATACTATACAATACAATACAGTTTATTTTTGTATAGCCCAAAATCACACAGGAAGTGCCGCAATGGGCTTTAACAGGCCCTGCCTCTTGACAGCCCCCCAGCCTTGACTCTCTAAGAAGACAAGGAAAAACTCCCAAAAAACCTAGTAGAGAAAAATGGAAGAAACCTTGGGAAAGGCAGTTCAGAGAGAGACCCCTTTCCAGGTAGATTGGGCGTGCAGTGGGTGTCAAAAGAAGGGGGTCAATACAATACAGTACAGTACACAGAACAATTTCTCAATATAGTAAGAAATAAAAAAATATATATATATATAAATTTTAGAAGTACAGAGCAGAATTTAACAGTAGATGATATATCCCATAATAAGATTTGTATTTGTATAGAGTCCTGGAGACCTCATCCTTCAAGCTGCCTCCCCCATTTGGCCATTCCACAGCTGAAACAGTGCTGGGCCAGCCAATCCGATGAAAGGACCCCTCTCTCCCACGATTCCTGCGATCCTCCATCTGGGATGACTTTTCCTTAGGCAGGCAAAACAACTTGGCAGGTGGGCCGTGGCACCAAGTGCCACATTTGAGTACCGAGAAGAAAAACAGAATAAGTGAGGGTTAGTATCCAATTATAACTGTCATGTTACTTATGTTTAAGTGCTAATGACTAACAACAGAGATGCAGTCTGTACAGTTAATCAGCAGCTCTAGTCAGGATATGCTAAACTGAAGTAGTGAGTCTTCAGCCGGGATTTAAAAGCTGAGACCGAAGGGGCATCTCTTATAGTAGCAGGCAGACCATTCCACAGTTTAGGGGCCCTGTAACTAAAAGCTCGACCCACCCACTGTTATTTTATTAATCCTTGGAATCATAAGCAGACCGGCATCTTGAGATCTTAATGTGCGCTCTGGTTTGTAAGTCATGATAAGTTCAGACAAGTAAGCCGGACCTCGACCATTTAATGATTTATATGTTAAAAGAAGGATTTTGAAATCTGCCCTGAACTTAACCGGGAGCCAGTGTAAGGATTTAAGAACTGGAGTTATGTGTTCGTATTTTCTTGTTCTTGTAATAATTCTCGCAGCCGCATTTTGTATTAACTGGAGGCTGTATAAAGAACAGTTTGAACATCCAGTGAACACCGCATTGCAGTAGTCAATCCTACTAGAGATAAATGCATGAATTAGTTTCTCAGAATCCTGTTTATTTAAAAAGCGCCTTAATTTCCTAACATTTTTAAGATGGAAGAAACATGTTTTGGACAACTTTGTAATATGCGCTTTAAATGACATGCTAGAGTCAAAGATAACTCCTAGATTGCGGGCTGATTCAGTAAAATTGACTGGGATTCCCATTGAGTTAAATGATGACAAAATATTATTGTGATCAGCATCATTCCCTCCAACAATTAACATCTCTGTTTTATCTGTATTTAAAGACAAGTAGTTCTTATTCATCCACTCCTTTAATTCACTAACACAACTAATTAAAGACCACATTGGAGAAACTTCATTTGATTTAAATGAAAGGTATAACTGGGTGTCATCTGCATACGAGTGAAAATTAACATTATGTTTCCTAATGATAGATCCCAGTGGAAGCATGTACAGTGAAAACAGTAAAGGTCCCAGTACTGAGCCCTGCGGGACACCATATTGAACTTCTGTGTATAATGATGGAGTACTGTCAGCACATTTCTGTACATATTGGAATCGATTTGATAAGTAAGAACTAAACCAAGCGAGCACGGTGCCTGTAAGCCCAACATCATTTTCTAGCCTGTGCAGTAAAATAGAATGGTCGATGGTGTCAAATGCTGCACTTAAGTCCAACAACATAATTACAGATGAGTTTCCTTCATCAGAGGATATCAGAATGTCATTTACAACCCGTGTTAGTGCCGTTTCTGTACTATGACCAGTGCGAAAACCAGACTGGAATTTCTCAAATAAATTGTAATGCATAAGGTGTGTCTGAAGCTGACTGGCGACTACTTTTTCTAGTATTTTAGAGAGAAACGGTAAATTTGAAATAGGCCTATAATTATTTAGTATATGTGGGTCAAGGTCTGACTTTTTAAGTAATGGTTTAATGACTGACACTTTTAGTGTATCAGGTACTGTGCCATGCAATAATGAACTATTGATAATGTTTAGGATAGGCGCTGCAAGAACATCCATTGCACTTTTTACTAGTTTTGTTGGCACTGGATCTAGGGAACAAGTAGTGGGCTTCATTTTAGAAATTAAACTTAAGACTTCCTGCTCAGTTACAGGATTAAAATTACTAAAGTGCTGAGTGCAATGTGAGACAGGGTCTGCTAAGCTAGTATTTGGTTTGTACTGTGATGCAGAGATCTGGGATCTTATATTTTTAATTTTCTCATTGAAGAAGTTAATAAAGTCTGTACTGCTAATGTCTGTTGGTATTTTGCACTGTTGATCTGAATTTCCATTTGTTAATTTAGCCACTGTTCTAAACAGTGCCCGAGGATTTTTATTATTGCTATCTATTAATGTAGAATAATATTCTGACCGAGCTTTAAAGAGGGCTTTTTTATATTTATTAACACTCTCTGTCCATGCAATTTGAAAGACCTGTAGCTTTGTTGTTCTCCATCTGCGTTCCAGTTTTCGACACTCTAATTTAAGAGCTCGAGTGTTTTCATTAAACCAGGGAGAGTTTCTATGTGCTTTGATCACTTTTGTTTTAAGGGGAGCCACTGTGTCCAGAGCATCTCTCAAGGTCACATTATAATGTGATGTTAGCTTATCTAAATTGTTTTCTGTGTTTACATTTGATGTTAACTGATCTAAATGGTTTTCCACAATTACACTCGACTTACTCAAAGTATCTATAAATTTTGAAGCAGAATTACAATCTAGATGCCGCACTGTCTTTGTTTTAATCTGGGAGTGTGTTCGCAAGGGCAGGACCAAATCAAATGTAATTAAGTAGTGGTCAGAAATAACTTCATTTAATGGAGTAATAATTAAATTTTGAATTTCAACTTTGTAAGTTATAATTAAATCTAATGTGTGGTTATGATTATGAGTTGGACCTTTGACATTCTGACAAAATCCTACTGAATTTAACAAATAAGTAAAACATTTGCTAAAAGTGTCAGTTTCCACATCAATGTGTACATTAAAATCCCCCATCAGTACTACGTGATCATAATTTATAGCCAAGTCAGATAAAAGGTTGCTAAATTCAGACATGAACAATGAATACGGCCCTGGTGGTCTATAGACTAGCACTATAATTGTGTTGGAATCTGTTTTAATATTTAAAATGAATGCTTCAAAGGATGTAAAGTTGGCTAAATTTTTAGAAGTGATTTGCATTTTGTTACAATGAATTATTCCAAGGCCCCCTCCTCGACCTGAATCTCTAGACTTATGAAGGAACGAGTATCCATCTGGTGACGCCTCAGCTAGGGGTACAGTGTCACATTTACTAAGCCAGGTTTCGGCTGCAGGGTTAGGCTCCAGCTCCCTGGAAAACCTGCATGGGTTTAGTAAATGAATTAATCAGTAGTACAGATAGTAAAATCACCCTAATTTCATGGACCATCATAAAATTCATTAGGCTTTTTAAGAACTGTAAAAAATGGTCGCATTGAACATATCTCTTACATTCTATGATTGGACCTTCAACACCCAAGCAGACGTCACCAAGGACTTTTAACATTTGCTAAAACATTTCCTCTACCATGTGACATCAAAAGGGGCTGATTTCAGTCTTTTGGAGTAAACAGTTTAAAAGCAATACTAAAATAAAAATCTACACTCAGTAAATCAAGGCATCATTCATTAATACAAACGTGTGATTTTTCAGAAATATCCCACTATTTTTACTATCTGAAGCTGTGTGATTTTATTAAGTTTTGTTGCTTCATGCCATCTTTCAAGAAATGAGTAATGTTGCTTCATTTTTTTTTAATTATTAATCAAAAAATGTACACTAATGCAAGAGTAGCATAATGGGGTCCTATGTGAATGAGCGGGTCCTGCATCTGATTGGCTCTTTGACAAACACTGGTGCCTTTCTCGTACTCACTGCTTGTGGAATAGGCTTCAGGTCATTGTGGCCTCATAATAGATAGGCAGGTTTAAAAAGTAAAGGAATGAATAAATGAATGAACAGTAAACAGTTACGACTCGAAGTGTAGTTGGAAAACACTAGAATGAACAGCTTTGGCCTTTCTGAATCCAATGTGTCTGGTAATCATGTGTGTAGTGGTGGCTGTGACTATCAGGAAGCAACACAGCACAGCAGTTATTGACTGTTATGTATACCTCACTCTTTTTGTTGTTTCTGGTACAAATAAATGGGACTAGACTCACAGATAAGGAAATAAAATACAGATAGAGGTTTCCAATTACTGCCACCACAGTTGCAGATATCTTTCCTAGTACCAACACGATTATGGAGTGTGTAAATAATGTGTGTGTTCTTTGGTTGATCTGATATCTGTTGTTCCAGGTAAGTCGTTCACTTTCAACCATTTAGCTTTAAGCTCAAACATTAACATCGTAAGGAAGGAGTTTATGCTCTTTGGCATCTCAAATTTTAGTGCTGTTTAATAGCTCACTGGCATCTCACATTTTAATAGCATTAAGAAAATGTTGTTACCATAGAAATTTAAATGACAGATGTTTTATGTGCAAGATTGAAGGATTCTCTGCCTGCTGTTGTGTGCACTTCCTGGTTTATGAAATTACAATAATAACAATTGATTTCTTGTATAGGCCAAAATCACACAAGGAATGCCTCAATGGGCCTTAACAGGCCATGTTTTTTTGACGTCATCCCCAGGCTTGACTCCCTAAGAAGGCAAGAAAAAACTCCCAAAAAAAAACCCGTAGGGAAAAAAATGGAAGAAACCTTGGGAAAGGTAATTCAGAGAGAGACCCCCTTCCAGGTAGGTTGGGTGTGCTATGGGTGTCAAAAAATGGGTTACAATACAATATACAAAACAGAACACAAGTAATCCTCTTCACAGAGTTACATGGCCGATCTATCATTGCCACCTCAGAGATCTAACATAATAGTACAAACGTCTTTTGTCCGCAGCATGCTTCACCAAGTGAAGGCACAGAGCACCATGACAACTCTCAAGGCAGGATGAAAGAACAGCTTATACTTCTCACTAAATACTGAATTATCCCAAAACAAAGTAGACCCTAATTATCATAAATGAAAAACAGCAATATCTGTACATCAGCCTATTGTAGAACCACTGCCAAATTACAGAAAAGGAGCCCGACTGGAAAGAGTTTAAACTTGACTGGTGGTAAGTAAAAAAGTGTACAAATACATCAAACACTTAAAATGATCTGGGTATAACAGAAACTTGATGTTATCAGGCTTGCTGTGTACAGAAATATGGACCATGGAAAGTATCTGCAATAGAAGGCTGTTTCAAAGAAATTGCTGCAGGACTCTGTATTACAGTATAAGAGACAGTACCAGTAGTGGTATTTGTTAATGTTATAAACCAAAGGTAATTCATTGAGAGTTGATTTCTGCAAACTACTGGTCTGTATTGGTATAGAAGCCTAAAATTAGACCTGCCTTATCCTGAATAAATGTCTGCCATCAAGAAACAAATGTTACTACTTTTACTCCTGTTCTTACATTCTCGGTCATTCTCCTACTACTATATTCTGAACAATGCTCAGTACATGCTATAGAAAATATTGTGCTTCGTTCTGCTTTTTGTGGCCTTAGTTTTATCATATAATTTGCTTTTTTTCATTTACTCAGTATTTTTCTAATCATGTGTGCAGATGACACTCCACCAAAAGTGCATAACATTGAGTGTTAATTCATATAACAAACTTAGTAATTCTATGCAGATGGACGGTGTCATTGGGCTTTTCAAAAATTCAAGGCTTAGCTTTGATAAAAAGAAAGTAGTGTAATCAGTTTGTTTCAAATTTATTATCACGTGTATACAATGAAAGTCCTGTTTGCATGCTTGACCAACACAAATCACCGACAATCTCCAGCAGCCAAAATTTCACTCCATAGGTTAACTGCAACATCAAAAAACATCATAAGTAGTGATGAGCGGAAGAGCCGAGTTTCCATCTATGTAAAGTTATGCAAAATTGACATTAAATTAAATTTTGCATGCGATTTCACGATGATATGATTCACTAAATACAGTTTTTTATTTTATTGTAAAGGTTTTTAAGGGTTAGAAAGAAAGGAACATTGCTCCCTAAGGGTTGACAACACCACACACCTCTTGGACTCATATATTACTCAGAAAATGGTCAATATGAAAATACACAGGGGAAAATGATCTTCTGAAAATGCAACAGACAACCCATGGCAGAACAAAAATATGCACAAGTAGGCAAAATCTAAGAAAATGAAACTCTTATCCAATATGGTTGAGAAGAAAATGCTTAGCTCTAGTCTTAGAAGAGTTCTTGCTTGCTTTTCCTGGTGCTTCTATTTAAACTTTATGTATGCTGATCAAGTTGTCCTCCCATCAGTCCCAGCACACTGCTTCTGTCTTATGGGAATTGTAGTCCCTGTGTTGGCACTGCCAACTGCAGATGAGATGAAATAATAAGGGGGAGAAAGACTTGTATATCTACTAAACATCTTTTTTTCTGAGGTTGAGAAAGAGCAAGGTTTCACATTTCTTTCTGAGAAGCATAACATTTTTTGCTGCAAGTTCATTTTTGCTCAAATCATTGTCTTGTCAATAACAAGTTAAAAAGCAGCCTGGGCCCACACTGTCCTCCTGCCTCTAAAGTGTACAAAAGTATTTTGTTTCAATAGTTGGGTTGCTCTGTGTCTGGTTTAATCTTGTCTAATTTTCGGTTACTGTTTCCACAAAAAAAAAAATCTACATTTATACATATGATTTCCACAAAGGCAAAAAAACAATGCAAAACCCTAAATATGAATTCTCACAAGATGCATTTTATACATGATCCATTGTATTTTGACGCTTCAGTGATTCCATTTCCATCTAGTAGTTCTCATGAAATCTATATGGTTGGCTGGAATATATGTCTTCAATCAGTTTTTCCAAAGGATTAAAGAAATGTATTGTGTTTTCATAATACAATAGAACAATAGTCAATGGGAGGAAAAACGCAGCATCAATACACATTTACAAAATCAGAAAAATGCAGACACACCATTTTCAGTCTTATAACCTTATATCTTAGATCCTTTCAGTTTCATGGTTAATCAAGCAGAGGTCATTGGTGTCAGTGCTTGGACCCTGCCTATTTTCTTTCTTTCATACTTTTATTCATCTTTGAGGGTAAGTCAATAATTATATACACTTTTGAGTTAGTTGTACTGCTTTCCCCATGCACATATAGAAACATGGTGTGTCTGTGGTCAAAGTGGTAACATTTCCACCTTGATCAGTCAATTTCTGTTGTTTTTTTCCACTAAAGAATCCTCATTGGTTCATCAGAATCATGGTATGGACATAGTCAATATTTTCACCAGCAGTGGATGTGCACAGACATCCCATTCCCTCTTTGTGCTGGGATTTCAGCCTCTGGTACACCTTCAGCCTATAAAAAAGTGGGTCACTGCGAGCCGCTCTTGTTTGGTGCAAACGGAAAGCAGAGCAGCAATAGCACAGATACAGCTCCTCTTTACAACAATAGAGACCATGTGGAAAGGGCGCAGATCTTCAAATTCTTGGGAACCCACATTTCAGAGAACCTGTTCTGGTCTGAGAACACCACAGCAATGGTCAAAAAAGTGCAACAGAGGCTGCACTTTCTGAGAGTGCTCAGAAAAAACAACTTGGAGCAAAAACTATTGGTGGTTTCTTATTGTTCAACCATCGAGAACAGCACTATACAGTATACTTTACTATAGTACTGTATCATAGTATGGTACACCAGATGCACAGCTACAGACAAGAAGGCTCTCCAGAGAGTTATAAACATGGCTCAAAAAATTCACAAGTTGTTGTCTGTCCTCCCTGGAAGATATTGTCCACTCATTTCTTTTTAACTGTTGTGGGAGATGGCCGGCTGTTCATCCCGGCCAATACCCCCAGGCCGCTAGATGGAGCTCTCCCTGTAGCATGGGAGTGCCCCGAAGACCAGCAGGGAATCATGGAAAATGGAGTTTTTATTCCTGACCCAGCTGGACACCGTGTGGCCCACCAGAGGACGCTGCAGGGAGGCTCAAAGACTTATATGTGCCCTATAACCCGGAAGTGCGTCTTAATAACCGCGACAGGGGAAATGACGTACTTCCAGGGTGAAGAAGAAGAGTTTTTAAATGACCCGGGGGTGTTCCAAGTCACATGGACAGAAGGGCGAAACACTTCCGGGTCATGGACTATAAAGGACTGTTGGAAACCCCAGACGAGTGAGCTGAGCTGGGAGGAAGGGTGGCAACGCGTCTGGGAGAGGAGGAATTGTGATTATTTATTGATTATATGAGTAGTGTGGAGTGGAGGGTGCTTTGTGCACGTAATTATTATAAAAATAAAGAGTCTTGGACTTTTACCTGGTGTTTGGCGTGGTACCTGAGGGTTCAAGGGAGCACTAGCGCCCCCTACTGTTACACTGTATTTTTACATATAATATTACTGTTTTTTTTTCTTGCTTGTGTATTATGTGTTGTAAAATTGGTTGTTTTTCACAAAAAGTAGTATCGTTTTTGCTTTTTGTACACAGTTGGACAGGTGCTTGTAATTTAGTTGTAATTATTTTACAATGACAATAAAAGTTTTCAAGTCAATTCAATTCAATATTTCCATCCATCCATCCATTTTCCAACCCGCTGAATCCGAACACAGGGTCACGGGGGTCTGCCGGAGCCAATCCCAGCCAACACAGGGCACAAGGCAGGAACCAATCCCAGGCAGGGAGCCAACCCACCACAGGACACACACAAACACACCCACGCACCAAGCACACACTAGGGCCAATTTAGAATCGCCAATCCACCTAACCTGCATGTCTTTGGACTGTGGGAGGAAACCGGAGCGCCCGGAGGAAACCCACACAGACACGGGGAGAACATGCAAACTCAATTCAATATTTACTTCTAGAAAATAACAAGATAATCTGACTTTAACTGTTATCACAGACACACTGTTTCCACATGTGTGCAGGAAAGCTGTACAGTCAGCAGCCCAAACAAAATTATCACAAACGTGCAGATAATTATTGAAATGGTCCTGGACTTTGGCTAATTTTGTCCAGGTCTTTTGAACCTATATCCTCAAACTCAAAATTTAATTTGAGCCAATAGGCAGGGCATTAAATATGAAGTTATTCTGTGATTTGTTTCTGTTTGCCGTAAGCATTAGAACTTGCCATTTGTTGTCATGGATGATTAACTCCAGTGTGTAAATCTGTCAGCTGGCAAATAGTTGCCTTAGTTTGTCCTCAGTACAGTATTGAGATGACAGACTGAAAATAGTTTAACTTAAGTTATAATACTATGAATATAAGGAGCTGGTAATCTGTTCTCTTCTCACATTGTTTCAGAAATCACCATTTATAAGAATGCAGGAATGAGAGATTCACCATAAAAAATGCAAATACAAGATTGTATTCATGGTTAGGGAAATAAAATCCCCATAGCTATGTGCGCTATGCGATTGAAATGTTCTAATATGTCAAATTTCTAGTATTTTGCAGTGAACTGAATAAAATCATATTCATTCTATGCATTGTAGAGCCACACATTATGCATTTTATATATATAAACTTTTATATTTTATAAATATATACTTGTCATCTATATCCCATCACATTGGCAGATGAGTTATTACAATGTTAACTGAACTTTTGATGAACAGTCCTCATTTCAGTGCACACATATGCTGAACAGTTACAAAATTAAACTCCCCTGTCTAATTTTGTAGATATCCCCCTCATGCCACCATGGACTCCACAAGACCTCTGAAGGTGTCCTGTGGTATCTGGCACCAAGATTTTAGCAGCAGATCCTTTAAGTCCTGTAAGTTGCGAGGTGGGGTCCAAAGGATCACACTCGTTTTTCCAGCACATCCCACAGATGCTCAGTTGGACTGAGATCTGGGTAATATGGATGCCAAGTCACCACCTTAAATTTTTTGAAAATGTTCCTCAAACCATTTATGAACAAGTTTTGCAGTGTGGCGGAGCACATTTTCTATGCTGAAACAGGATACTACAATCAAGGTATACCGCTGCCATGAAGGGGTATACATTGTCAGTCAGTCAGTCAGTTATCTTCAAACCCGCTATATCCTAACACAGGGTCACAGGGGTCTGCTGGAGCCGTCTACAACAATATTTAGGTATGTTGTCAAAGTAGCATCCACATGTCAGGAACCAAGGTTTCCTAGCAGAACATTGCTCAAAGCTAACTTGCCTTCTTTTAATAGTTAATCCTGCTGTCATCTCTTCCCCTGCCACCCATCATATAAAAGACACATAATTCAAGAGACCAGGCCACCTTCTTCCATTGCTCCATGATCTAGTTCTGTCACTCACATGGCCATTGTAAGTACTTTCTTCTGAGCACAGGGGTCAGCACGGGTACTCTGACCAGTCTGCAGCTATGCAGCCCCACGCACTGGGAGTTCTGATTCTTTTCTCTCATTGGCAGAATAAATTTTTTCAGTGATTTGTACTATAGTAGCTCTTCTGTGAGATCACAGGCTAGCCTTCAGTTCCCACATGCATCAATGAGCCTTGGACACACATGACCCTGTAGGCTGTTTACCGGTTGTCATTCCTTGGAGTACTTTTGGTAGGTACTAACCACTGAATCTCAGGAACACCCCTCAAGACCTGCCGTTTTGGAGATGCTCTGACCCACTCATCTAGCCATTACAGTTTGGCCATTTTCAAACCTTCCAAAACATCACCTTCAAGAACTGACTGTTCACTTGATGCCTAATAAATCCCCCCTCCCACCCCCCTTGACAGATGCCACTGCAATGAGATAGTCATTGTTATTCTCTTGACATGTCTGTGGTTTTAATATTGTGGCCTATTGATGTACATGACTATATATCAAACCCAATTTCAATCTGTTATATAAAATCTACCAGTCAAGGAAAAACAAACCACTTCAAACTTAATGGCAACAATAAGATATTGGGAGTGTGACCACCATCCTCACTTTACAAGGAATAAACTGAAGGGGACATTATAAGGGGTGAAGTCTTTATACTCGAAACTTGATGACCTACCTGTGTTCTCCTTCTTAGAAATGACATTAACCCAGAAGAAGACCACCAATTAGTTTATAAATTAACATCATGGTCAAATCAACAAGAAATGAATGTTTACTTTTCTTTAATCAGGATATACTTAATGATAGACACATTTTATTTGTCAGCCACACAGTCTGTTCCCAACTAAAATCTTCTCAATATATTCTTCTACCCCAACCTTTCTGTTTGATTTTACATAGAACATTAATATTCTGAGGTGGCTCCCATAGTGTTTTGTTTTCCTCCCCACAGTTCCTGTTAGTTTAGTACAGAACTTGGGACAGAAGTAAGAGGAGTAAGTGATGAACAGCATTTGGGTTTATTGTTTCTTATACCCTGTGGCACAAGAAAAAGTAGCCCACTAATCATGACATGACCTTTTTTGTGATAATTGCTAAGTCGACTTATAAGAACTTCTTTCCATATAATCCTCAATATTGGCAAAAACCTCTAGATTATAAAAGAAAGGTTACCATGGCTTTTGTGCATTGCTCACAGAACCAGTTATTATACAACTTAGTCATCAATTGCTGAATTGTGTTTTTCACAGGAGCACTTCCAATGTAATATCCATCCATCCATTTTCCAACCCGCTGAATCCGAACACAGGGTCACGGGGGTCTGCTGGAGCCAATCCCAGCCAACACAGGGCACAAGGCAGGGAACCAATCCTGGGCAGGGTGCCAACCCACCGCAGGACTCCAATGTAATATTGTTCCACAAATCCTTCATATGTCAGCTTGAAGGACCATGTCTTGTCAATAGCAAGCTTGCAAAATTAACAAAAAAGACAACCTGCAGTTGCCTAGTTGAGGGACAAGCAACCCTCAACAGATATGTCAATCGTGTTTCGGCAATCTATCTCACAACAGATAGATAGATAGATAGATAGATAGATAGATAGATAGATAGATAGATAGATAGACAGACAGACAGACAGACAGACAGACAGACAGACAGACAGACAGACAGACAGACAGACAGACAGACAGATAGATAGATAGATAGATAGATAGATAGATAGATAGATAGATAGATAGATAGATAGATAGATAGATAATTTGTTCCAAAGTCAGGGTAGCCACAATTCATAATTAGCACTCTTGTTGGTTTCCATCCTGCCTGTTCATAGTTAATGTGTCCCATGGGAGAACATTGTGCTGCTGCTTAACCACTGGCAATAGAATAGCTTGCCATTCTCTGAAGTAAGGTGAAGAGCTTGACAGAATGGGAGAATCTCAGAGTGGGGCTACACATTCTCTGGATCAGGAAGAATATTTTGTTATGGCTTGGACTGCGTCTCCCACAGGTCCAGTCCATTGAAAGGATCCATGGAGGGTTTTCAAGACATGATAAAGAAATTCAATCCAATGGCTAATTTGAGTGCATCTGTGAATTTCACAGGAGGAGCTGAAGTCCATTTTTGGAGATGGAACTGCCTACTTAGTCCAATTCAGCACATTTCGTTCAGCACAACAAGCAGATAGAAAGTTTAACGAATTGGACATCTTTAGAGCTACATTTTAAAGAAAATGAATGCTTAAAACTTTTATAAACTACATGCATAGGTCAGAGGTATTGGTAATTTTACATATTTTTTAGTGGAATGTGGAAAATGAAAACAAACAGAAAAACTTTACAGGAAATTAATCTGAAAAATATTTACAATTTGGAAAATGGATGGATGGATGGATATTTACAATTCTGAGATGTTGTTTAACCAATAGTTTAAATTAATAACTGTGATGAAAAAAGTCATTAGCCCAGACACTCTTTTTCCAGTGTATCTAGTTCAACAGTAATAATCCTAAAAATGATGTCACCTAAAAAAAAATCTCCCTTTTAGTTACGGAAAACAGTTGCTGTAGATTTCCAATTATACAGTAATGCATTACTGTGATTGACACATTAATATAAATGCATTGGCAAGTATGTTTTGCAGTAATAAAAATGACATCATCGTGAGGAGTGACCTTCAGAATGATACATCAGTTACTCATGTTTTGAAATTATTACTGAGGACAAAGTGATGAAGTCATCCCTCCAGCAGTTCGATAATATGCAATGCTGAGAACTGTTGCATCCTGACAGCACTGTTTCTCTATTACTTCTCCTTTAATGTCAGGCTGTGATGTCTGTTGGGAAAACTTTTACCAAAATCAATTAATTAAAAAAAAAATGAAAAAGGAAAGCCTAACAAACAAAACACATTCTGAATAAATTATTTTTTTAAAACTAAAAACCTGACATTTGCTAATGTAGCGTTTCTCAACCTTTAAGTATTTGCGACCCGAGTTTTCATAACAGTTTTAATTGCGCCCCCTATCGTTTTTTTAAAACCCTAATAAAATTTATTCCTATATTTTTTGCTGCTGATACACCACTACAAATTTTAAATTTCCCTACGAATGGTGAAATTATGCCACATATGGCAACATTCGCGCCCCCTTTTTTGTTACTTTGCGCGTCAGTTTGAGAACCGCTGTGCTAATGAATATGTGCTAGTATTTAATAATTAGAATTCTGTGTTTTAATGAAAGGCTCACAGTTGATGCTCTTTAAAGAAATTGCTACTGTGGATTGCATTTTCTCACAAACTTAGAATATTTAACATGTTTAACTGTAACTTGACAAATAATGAAGGTACCATGGTGGTAGTGCTGCCACCTCATGGATTCAAAGTCGTAGGTTTGAATCCCACACCCCAACAGTGTGTCTCCCTCCACATCCCCAGACATGCTTTATTTGGGTTAATCAGCGATTCCAAATTGTCCACATTGTGGATTTGTGCATCCTGTCCAGGACTGTTTCCTGCCTTGCATAGAGTGTGGTGGAGGTTTTGGCTCCCACTGTGATGGCCCATGCCTTTGAACCCCTGTGTGGATTAAACTCTGGGCATCTTATAGTTCATGACTGATCAAAAATCAGTAGTGAGTAAGAGATACAGACAAAATCTGAGGTGAAAAAAATAATAGCTGTCCTACATTTCAGTAAGTAAAAAAACACAGTAATCAAAAATCAGTGTCATACACTTATGTCACATCCAGTCAAATAGCAAAGACACGCAATAAAGAAAAAAAACGCAAAAGTGAACAATATTTTCAACTGCACCTTCTAGGAGATATACAGTGAAAAAAAGAAAAAGAAAAGGTTTTAGTTCTTCCAAAAGAATAAATCAAAATTCCAGGAGATTATTCCAAAAAAAACCCAAAACAATCCAAAGACCCAATAAGCACAAAGCTCACCATCTCTCCTTCCAACGATCAATCCACTAGTTCTAATAGTTTGGGGGTCTAATCTGAAACACTTTCCAGACTGTTTTCAAATGGTGAGCAGGAGATTGACCAAATGATAACCCCCATTGTCTGCATGGGTGTTTTATACTACCTCTGGATTTTCCCCACCAATCTTCATAGATGTTCCTCACAGATAGTATTCCAATACCACACTGTTGTAGGAAATCACTATCAACATTCAATCACCCAAATGTATGCCAGGTTCTTCTCTCTGTCAAAATCCTAGTGGCTATTAAAACTAACCTCAGTGAGCCCTTTCCGATGTGCACTAGCAACCATTTACACTTCCTACTCCACAGTGGCAGACCATTACCAGGAAGAAGGCTATGTGTGCATCTATAGGCCTCCAAGCCACATACCCACTTTTGCTAGAGTCTGCCATTATGGAGTCACCTATAACAGAGCACATATCAAGCCTTTATCTACAGTTTAGTGCCCTCTATTTATAAAGTAATGGGCTACAAACAGTTAAGCGCGTTAAATTATACTATAAAACTGGTTGATGCTACCCATCACAACCTGTGAACTTGAATTGGACTACTTAGGTTTGAGAAAGTTCTATTACTTCATAAATCCAACAGTCTCTAGATTAATGGGTTCATATTGTCTGTCAACATGTGAATGTTTGTAGGTTTCTTCTCACATTATGATTTGTAACTCTAATCTAATGCGCATGTGTGCTCAGCCTTGCACATATTTTGACTGGTTACTGTTTAATTTTCACCACTTGATTTCCTCTACCTTCTTCTTACGGTCTACCAAACAGGATAATCTTCTGTTATCTGCTTTACTGCAACTTTCATGTCGATAAACTGAGTTTCGGAGTTGGAAGTCTCACATGAAGTTGGAGCCGTGATTCAAACAATTCAGAAAACATAATTTTATAGAAACTTCTCTTAGTTGTGACATAACACTGTCTTTCACCTTAGTCAATTATATAAAATAAAAAATATAACCTGGTCAACCAGAAATGGAATTGTTGTAGTCAAATTACATTTGGAGCTTTTTTGCATAGCAAGTATCTAAATCACTAATGATTTAGAACATAAGAAAATTTTGCAAACTACAGGAAACCATTCAGTCCATAAAGCACATTTGTTTAACTAATAGCTAAGATGTCCCAAAATTCCATCCAGATTCTTCTAAAAGGCTTGTCAAGGTTTCTACATCAACTAAGTATCTCGGTAGTTTGTTCTAGACTCCCACAACTCTTTGTGTAAAGAAGTGCTTTCTGGCTTCAGTCTTAAATGCACTTCCCCATAATTTCTACAGATGTTCTTGAATATATGATGTATCCTTAAGGTAAAAGAATGTTACTGGATCTACTTTATCAATGCCTTTGAGGATTTTAAATACCTGGTTTACGTCCTCATGCTGTCTTCCTCTGCTCGAGACTAAACAGGTTTAACTCTCTGTGTCTGTCAGAGTACGGACATGTCCTTAAGTCCTGGGATGCACTTGGTTTGCTCTCTTCTGCACAGTGTCAAGTGTTACTATGTCTTTTTTGTAGTATGCTGACTAGAACTCCACGCAATACTTCTAACGTGGTCTAAACAGTGCATTATATAGTCAGAGAATAACAAACCACAATTTATATTGAACAGCTTTAACAATATAAGAGAACTGCCAAAAACCAGACTGGAAACTCACATGAATGCACTGAAGTGGGAGGGTGAATCTCCACACATGAAGAAAGTAGAAGTCTCCTATTCCTAATATAAAAATAATGGCAGTTTTAGATCTATAGATCAGTAGGATTCTCCTGGGAGAAGGACCACTCAATGCATATACCATGTTAGTTCCCATGCCAGTTAGTACTCTGTTATTGAAGCCTCCTTAGCATAATTCTGGAATTGGAGGGATTTATCTTGGCAGTATTGGGTGTAAAACAGGAGACACCCTTGGAGTAGGTGCCAGTCCCTTAGTATGCCTACTCACCCAAAATCCTTCACTCACACAGGGACAACTTACAATCTCTGAGTAACCTACTAGTGCACAGAGCGCTTAAACTTTGGGTGGGAAGATCAGTGAAATGTACAAACAGTTATAGCCAGAAATGGTGGTCTGACTGGCACACAAACTGGCATACACTGAACAGGTGACATGTACAAGACAAATCTCAGAGCTTTGGAGTTCTGAGTCACCCAATATTATTTTTTTACATTGCCACCTATCCATCCACCCATCCATCCATTATCCAACCCGCTATATCCTAACACAGGGTCACAGGGGTCTGCTGGAGTCAATCCCAGCCAAAACAGGGCACAAGGCAGGAACAAATCCAGCCCACTGCAGCATTGCCACCTAATAGAGAAAAATGGTATCTGAATTACTGTGACTTATTTTAGGGATTACAGTAATTTATTTGGAGTGCCTTCAATTATTTTAGAGACATTTGCATAAATTGAGTACAACAGAATAAATGTTTCTGATTTAAAGCCTACCGTACTATGATATTTTAATGTAAAGTTCAAGTTTCAGAATGACTCTTTCTCTTTCTTAATGTCTCTATGTGACATTGTGAGAGGGTAATACAACAGTGTGATGCATGATGACTTAAAGTTAAATCTATCAATTTCTTGAATATGACTCCTCTCAGAAGGGTCACTGGGGAACACAATAAACATCATCAATACAAATAACAGCACAAAAGCCCATTGTAAATAAGCGAACACAGAGATAACATGAAAACTATTCATACATGGAAGCATCAAGCCCAGATTCAGACTAAAGCCAAGTGTAGCACGGGGATCAATGACATCCATCCATCCATCAATCTGTTATTCATCCCAATCTTGAATATGACTTGATGAATTCCGTGTCATGGAGTACAGTAAGGGGCAGTGAGGCTTAAAAGACAGAAGGAGAAAACCCGCTGTGTAATGACAGCCTCACAGTTGTAGTTCAGAAGTCAGCTGCTTGGCTGAGCTGGAAGGTCCCTTTATCTAAACTGCTTTCTGATTCAGATGCTACCAGCCTGTCCATATGAGAATGTGAAATACAGAGGAGTGAGGCTCTGAGTGATTTTGGACTGTAGACATTTGGTTGCTCATTCAAGAGAGAGATAAGTGTATTGATGGGGTGGTGAGGCTGAAAAGGGAGGAAGAAGATGCCTGCCACTGCACAATGCAATACAATAACAATTGTAATTGGTGTGAACTGGAATCACAAAAATGGCAAAAGACTACCCAACTTACTTAAAGCCCCAAAAATAACCTTCACAGATGTGCCCAGATATGGCCTTACCTTAGACAGCTACCCCCAATTACTAGCTGCAGACTTTAGCCCGGAATTGAGGAGCTGGTTTTAAAAGTTCAAAATGCAATAAAAGTATGAAGATATACCAAACATATACTATGAGGGAGAGGGCAATCTTGAACCACTGGCTTGTTGAGACAACCCAAAGATGGAAAAATGTATTAATAAAAAAATAACCAGAAGGCAAAAATAGGACATGCCTACAAGTCCCAATTCATAATCTAGATGTCCAAAAACAGAAGCACAATGCACACAAATCAGAATATCAAAATAGAAGCAAATACTTACAGACTCAAAAACAGCACTCAATGACAACCTGAGAGAAGCCGTCTCATCCATCAGAATATAAAGGTGGAGGGCGGTCCGTCAGGTGTGATATCATGGTGGCCCCACCTCTTGGGGGGGGTTGCACCCATAGAATACAAGAAACTGAAAGACACAGTATGTAAATACTAAAGAATAAACATTACAGAAATTACATAAAAAACATGAAAACATTAACTGAAAAATAACAAAAACAACAATAAAACAAAAATACTTAAAAGCCAGGCTGAAACATAACAGAAGTAGAGGCTGGAAAATGGTAATTAGGTGGTACAAGCTTATCTCAGCAGTATGTGGGCAAGGCAGGAAGCAACATTAGGTAAGGTACTAGTTCATGCAGGGCCCACCACAAGTGGTCTTAGACTTTAATATTTATAGCAAATAAAACGACACTCATGATGCAGCAATCTATATCCGTGATGTTCCTTATGTTTATAGCATCAATATGGTGGAGTGACCTTACATCTACTGGGTTTTCTTGTGAAGAAAACAAAGTAATGCGGATGATGATGTGTTTTAGTGTGTCACATTTTTTTAAAAAAATGCATTCCTCTGCGGCTGCGGTGGGCTGGCGCCCTGCCTGGGGTTTGTTTCCTGCCTTGTGCCCTGTGTTGGCTGGGATTGGCTCCAGCAGACCCCCGTGACCCTGTAGTTAGGATATAGTGGGTTGGATAATGGATGGATGGATTCCTCTGTAGTGATGTGAACAAGAGGCATAAATAGAATTTATTTTACTGGTGTGGTATGCATTTCATGCTTTAGGCAGCTGCAGAAAAGAAAACAAGTATACATGGAAGAGTGAACAAAGCTTTAGGGAATAAAAAAATAACTTTAAAACGTCCTAAAAATTTTTAGTGAAATTCGAATTTTATAATTGTGAAACTGTCTGCAAAACAAATCGAAACTTGACTGTTTCGTTCATCACCACTCACAACCCAGTACAGGTTTATAGGGTCATTACTGTCATGATTTCAGTGAAATTCTTACTTATATGTGCTAATCAACATGCAACACATCTCCACTTTCACATGCTGGGATTAGTGAGTGTCACACATGTGCGAGTAGGAGGAGGCTGTATGGACCCGGTGAAGGTAATTCCACGTGAGGCCAGGGGGTGGCAGGGTGCACTAAATCCTCTTCAGTTGTCTCTACAGACCAAACACAGGAAAACCTGCCTGATTCACCCTTGAAGACGTCACTTCTGGGTCCCGGCGCCCAGAAGCATGTCACTTCCAGTCATGGCCTTTAAAGCTGCCATGTTTGGATCATTAAATCAGTTCAGTCTGCAACTCGACCGGTGCACATAGTGCTCTTTTCATTTACCCATTTTGCAGCCAGGGACAATATATGGGTGGCTGCCCCAAACCTTTTTGCTGTGTTGAGGCTGGTTATTTTCACATGAGTATAACTACTTTACCTCAAAACCTTTGTCTCCTTACCTGAAATATAACAAATAGAATAAGAAAATGTATATAATATTTTTTAGGGATGGACTTCTCTTGCAATATTTTGCACAGTATTTGTACATTTTGGAGTCACATAGCTTGTGTTACAATAAGAAAATGAAGCTTGGTATCACTTTTTAACAAACTTTCTAAAGTTTGCTATTTTTAACTACATAGACACATTTTTAAACAGTTTGATTGTTTCTTTAATTCCACTAAGGAGTTTGTCAGTTTTTATTAGCTAATCCAGATGCATCTTCTTAAGAATAACAGCTGCGGAGGGGTCCCAAAATAAAACTGTGGGTGTCACTTTCTTTAAATGAATGGCGGAGGAAAATGTTTAGATGAGTAAGTGTAAAGATATTCAGTGTAAAGCAGAGACATAAATGTTTTCTTCATGATTAGTCAGCAATAGCCTGGCATCCCATTCACCATGAGCTCCTACCTTGCGGTTGATGCTTCTGGCACAAGCTGAACCCCTGGCAACCCTGTGATGGAAAAAGCAGGTTCAGAAAATTGATAGATGGATCTCGTGTACAAATTCAACACTAAAACAACTGAAAGGTTTGCTGTAGATTTAAATTACAACAGCAGGTTATTGTTAAACCAATAAATCGCTCAATCAACCAAGTAAATATTTAGTCTTTTTTCTTACTTATATTAAGAAACAAAATATAATACCAAAGCAAAGCCCAATCAAGTGAAAACAGCATAGCAAGTTATGGGCATTCCATGAAAACCAGCACCCCCAACAAAAAGAGACCTTGTCAAAAATGTTTCTATATGGACTATATGGCCAAAACATTGTGGAGACTTGACCATCACACCTATTTGAACTTTCTGAATTTCTTATTCCAAACCCATGGGCATTAATATGGAGTGGGCCCCCAATGATGGCTTCAACAAGCCTTTTACTCCTCTGGGAAAGCTTTTCACATGATCTTGGAGTGCATCTCTGGAAATGTGTGTGCATTCAGCTAAAAGAGCATTTTTGAGTGTTCCAAGTTACAGTATCCCAAACATGGTCAGGATTCTGTACTGACCACACAGGTTTCTCCATGTCTTTATGGACCTGGCATTGGTGCTCAGGGGCACAGTCATACTGGAACAGAAAAGGACCTTCCCCAAACTGTTGCCACAACGTTGGAAGGGCACAATTGCCTAAAATGTCTTTACATGCAGTAGCATTAATGGTAGCCTTTATTGGAACCATGGGGCCTAGCCCAGTCCCTCAAAAACAGCCCTAGACCATTATTTCTCCTCCACCAAACTTTACAGTAGACATTATGCAGTCCAGAAGGTAGTGTTCTCCTGTCATCCACCAAGCTTAACTTTGTCTATCAGACAGCCAGATAGTGCAGCGTGATTCATCACTCCAGAGAACATCATTTCCATTGCTCCAGAGAGTTCAGCGGCGGTATGCTTTACAATAATCCAGCCGACAACTTCACATTGCACATAGTGATCTTAGGCGCTGTGTATAGCTGCTTGGCCATGGAAACCCATTTCAAGAGGCTCATGACGCACAGTTCTTATGTTGATGTTACTTCTAGAGTCTGGAACTCTGTTGTGAGTGATGCAACAGAGGATGGGTGATTTTTACACACTACTTGGGATCAACAGTACGGAGTATTGGGGATTGTGGAAGAGAGGTTAAAAAGAGAGTACAGGCAGGGTGGAATGGGTGGAGAAGAGTGTCAGTAGTGATTTGTGCCAGACGGGTATCAGCAAGAGTGAAAGGGAAGGTCTACAGGACAGTAGTGAGACCAGCTATGTTTATATACGTTGGAGACAATGGCACTGACCAGAAAGCAGGCAACAAAGCTGGAGGTAGCAGAGTTAAAGATGCTAAGATTTGCATTGGGTGTGACGAGGATGGATAGGATTAGAAATTAGTACATTAGAGGATCAGCTCAAGTTGGACGGTTGGAAGACAAAGTCAAAGAGGCGAGATTGCGATGTTTGGACATGTGCAGAGGTGAGATGCCAAGTATATTGGGAGAAGGATGTTAAAGATAGAGCTGCCAGGCAAGAGAAAAAGAGGAAGGTCTAAGAGAAGGTTTATGGATGTGGTGAGAGAGGACATGCAGGTGATGGGTGTGACAGAATAAGATGCAGAGGACAGAAAGATATGGAAAAAGATGATCCGCTGTGGCAACCCCTAATGGGAGCAGCCGAAAGAAGAAGAAGTGCTTCAGCACTCAGCTGACCTGCTGTGTGCATTTGTGTTGTTTGCCACTGTTGTTGTTCCAAGATGGTTCTGGTCCACAATAATAGCACTTGCAGCTGACCGGGACAGAGTAGCAGAGTAGAAATTTCACATACTGACTTGTGGCAACGGTGGCATCCTATGACAGTGCCTTGCTTGAAGTTCCTGAACTCTTTTGTACAACCTGTCAATGCAGACTGCATGGTTTTGTGCTTGATTCTATTCATCTGTTAACAATGGGTGTGGCTGAAACACCTGAACTCAAAAATTTGGAAGGGTGTCCACATACATTTGACCATAGAGTATTTATAGGATACTGCAAGATGAAAAGGTTGAGAACAGACTTGATATGTTCACTTTAGAAACATTAGAGTTACACTAATGAGTTCTGGCCAAGTCTGAACAGATCCATGTACAAAGAAATTGTATTTTCCAATCTGAGATGATATGCTTTTTAATTGGAATATAGAGGGTGGCCTGGGATTATTCCAGATAAGCAAAACAAGTCTTTGTGCAAGCAGTGAGGTTTTGGATATTACAGCCGATTTCTCAAAGCACACTTTTATCCCATCTGGCAATCTAAATTCTGCTGTTCAAAGTGATTTTAAATCCAAGACTATTTGAGAGATAAGGCCATGTTTTTTTGCCCAAAGTAATGTAAGTATAGGATAGTCTCTGATCATGAGAGGTGCTTGATGGCACTGCTTGCAGGATCAATCTTGCCCTGCATACATATAAAGTACCATAAACAGTGTGAGCCATCTTAGGTGTTTTATACACTTAATAACACTGTGATACACATAGGTGGCAATTCATGCTTGTTCTTGAATTTCTACAATTAAAACAGGAGACATGGAATGTGCATTTGTATCAGCAAAGAGCTTTTTCTTTTCATTTTCCTGCTATCTCATTATGAGCAAACATTACCAACAATTTGCATACAGTATGTGGTCCTTCATTCATTTTTAATCAGAAGTCATTTGATTTATTTCCCTGCATCAAATATACATTTTTGCTTAAGTTAATTTTAATGAGGGAATGATCTAATCAAACACATACATGTGTAGGATTCTAATCATCATATAAAATATTTAATTCGATGCAGCCATGGAAAAAGAAAATTCTACACCCCACTAGTCAGTATTAGGCAAACCCAAGCAGTAAGTGATTTGTATTCTGTTCACGCTTCACAACTGATGTCATCCAGCTGCCTGCGGCTGGTACAAGACCAGCTAGTCGTGAGGAGAATTTCAGCCAGTCATTATCACAAAAAGAAAGGGATGCAGTGTGGAGGAGGCCATGTTGTTGCAGCCTTTAATGTCAGCCTTTTTTCCTTTGTGTGCTGCAGCACTTGAAAGGCATAAAGAGTAAAATATGATCGTTTGGTAACGGGAATTACCTCAACGGCCCCAGGACGCTCCTGAAGCAGGCACATTCACAGTTACTGCTCTCATTGGTTCCTCTCTAGCAGTATGATGTCATCTGTAACCAATCACAAAGCTGTGTGTGTAATGCAGGTGCTCAGTTACAATTTGCTAGGAGATCTGTATTTTTGTAAATATTCAGGAGGTATATATTCTGGCTTATCAGTACTGAGCACAGACAAATAAAAATGTGCAAGTGATAATAATTAATGCTATGTTTTTGGAATTTGCTGTTCAATGCATGAACATCACATATTACCTCTTCTGAAATCATTCTTATTTGTAATAATTGTGCACTCCTTGATATACTGTACAACTTTACCCTTGAGCCCTGGGGTTAGATTAAGGTCACCATTCCTCTTGTGTGGCCTAAAAGGTGACTAAAGGAGGTTGACATCAGGAAGACTATCCGGCTGAAAAAACATATGCTGCAGTCCTGCCAAAACCAGGGGGCAAGGGGCTCATTTGGGTGAATCTAGTAGTTATAGGCCACGAAGCTGAATGTGCACCATGGATAAATTTATGGATGGAATTATTAAGGAAAAGAACATCACATAGCAAGAACAGAAGAGTCCGTGAACAGTCAGCATGGGTTCAGACAAGGGAGGTTGTATTGTAGTGTTATGCTAGTATCCTGAGGAAAGAATCATATGATCAGAGTGGTGCATAGGACATTACTTACTGTATATTAATATTCACAAGACATTTGATAAGGTCCCACATGAGAAGTTGGGAATCAAATTAAAAGAAGTGGGAATTCTGGGTGTAATGTGTAGATGGGGACAAAAACACAGGAAGCATCAGGTTATGATGGTTGTTGGATCCTAATCCAAGCTAGGTGGTATTAAAAGTACTCAGGGATCCATGGTGTAGCTACTGCTATTTTTATTATATATAAATGGTCTGGATAGGAATGTAAATAACAAGACAGTTAAGTTTGCAGATCAACACAATGGCAGCTAATCTAGAATCAGTTGATTTATGACAGAGGGACATTGAAAAGAATACAGATTTGGGCAGATTGTGTGGCAGATGAAAGTTAATGTAAATTAATGTGTAAAGGTCATGTCACATTAGATGACTTTTCCAGTGATTTTCAGCCACAGCCTTTATTTGCATAATCTTAGAGAATCTGAGGCAGATCAGTCGCATACGCTGACATGACCAGCGAGCCACTCCAACTAGTCATCAAGTTGCCCCGTATAGAACAGGTTTGATTTTTGTCTTTAGTCATGAGAGCTGTCAACCAACAGATCCTCATCCAGAAGTATAATTCATATAATGCAGCGACAATGAATAAGGAATATGGTTGTTCTGGACCTCATAAACAGAAAAAGAAGCTCAACTGTCTGATGTCTTGTGTTTTCTTTACCATGGCAGAAAGGAAAAAAGGAAAACAAAAGGGCAGAGATTTCAGCTCGGCTCACCATGCCTATTAACCCTTCATACAATGCGGGCTCTGAGAGGAAGCATGCTACTGGCTGTAAGAAAAAGGAGCGTGCAAGACTGTGTTGTCGCACGGTCATAAAATTTGACATGATCAGTGATTCGTCAGTGGTCAATTCTGACATACTCCTCAACTAGAAATTGCGTAATGTGACATCAGTGTAAGTTATTACACTAAGGAAGTTAGAATGTTAGATTTGAATACACAATGAGAGGTCTATAACTTGAAAATACTCCTTATAAGAAAGACCCTAGGAATAATAGCAGACTCAACACTATCATCATCCATTGTACAGAAGCGATCAAGAAGGCTAGGAGAATGTTAGGTTATATAACACTATAACACAATGTGTAGTGTATAAGATGTATAACACACTGGTGAAGTCTTTCCAGCAGTACTGTGATCAGTTTTGGTGTCCATAATACAAAAAATACATTTCAGCACTACAGAAAGCCCTTAGAAGATCAACTATGCTAATTCCAGCACTGAGAGGTATGAGCTATGAGGAGAGATGGAAGAAGTTGAACTTTTTTGGTTTAAGCAAACAAATATTAAGAGGTAACATGTGTATAAGGTACAGGTACAAGTGATCCTGTCTGTTACTTTAAAATGAATTCAACAAACACACGGGACAGTGTGTTCTACTTTAGGGTGTATTTTATTAAAACATTACAAAGTATTTTTCCATCCACAGAATCAAAGACATGTGGAATAAATTAGTGAGGTAGAAAGCAGATCTTAAGGGATCTTCAAATCTTGACTTTTATTATTTTGTAGAAATTGGGTGGATTGAATTGGCAAACTTTGTTGGGGTGAATGGCCTGTTCTTGTTAAAATGTTTTTGATGCTCCAATCCAGAAAATTGCTGTTCAGCCAGAAAGGCAAAGACACACAGACTTGATCCACAGCTCCAAGCTCAGCCACCACTTGTGTGTGATTTGTACATACCCTTTCTTATCTGTGTGGTGGGTTTGCTTCTGCATCAGAAACATGTTTGTTACACGTACATTGGCAAAACTAAACCGGTCCTGTGGGAAGAAGAGTGTCTCTTGTGATACCTCAAGATTGGTTCACTACTAACCCAGGCTGGCTCCAGCTCTCTGCAACTCTTCTAGTGCTGTTGCCTCAAATCTTCAAAGCTCTGGCTTCGATCCATCAGACTTCCGGTTGAGCAAACGCTGATGTACTAGTAACTGCTCTCCGGTAACTTTTTAACTTTTTTTTTTTTTCCTCTTTTAACTTTTTTACGATTAACTTACAATCTAATGGACTAAGCAGGTGTTATCATTTTGGGCAGATTTATTCGCTGGGTTTTATTTTTCAATCATTTAAAGCTAGACTGATTTCTAGCTTGACTGCTGATTTGGCTGTGTATGGACTATTTTTCGGCCTATCCCTGCCTTGAGACTTACCTGGCTTTGTTCTCCGAGTTCCAGTTGTCTGCGTCTTTGCTTAACCTGTGGACCGGTAGGGTATTTATTTATTTGGTTTGTGTTTGTTTGGTCCCTCCTGTCGCTCGCTATCCAACCTACGATGGGCCTGCTTCATTACTCAGCTGCCAAGCTCCTCCAACTGTGCTTTCACCTGTCAGCCTCTGCTAGCTGGCCTATATCTCCACCCAGACATCGTATTCCTCCCCCGTTGGAGATACATCCACCGTGGGTCCCGCCGGAGTATCCAAACTGACAGTTCGAAAATAATAAACTCCATCTGGTCCAGTTATCGATGTCCTCCACGTAATTTAGGCAGAATCGCTGACTACAGTGTGTTAGCCAGCCTAGCCCGGTTGGCTAACACCGTTGCTAACTGCGATAATGCCATTGTTAACTTCTGTCTGCTAAACATCCGCTCACTCACGAGCAAGGGGCCTCTCATCCACGATCTCCTCACTGATCGTAAGTTTGACTTTTTCTGTCTGAGACATGGCAACAACCCCAGGACTTTTCCCAACTTAACGAATCCACTCCCGTGTGGCTCTGGCTGAGGTGGAGGTCTCGCGTTAATGTATCGTGAGAAATGGAAAGTCCTGCCGTTGTCTGTTACTGCCTTCAGTTCTTTTGAATCTTTTGTATGTCAATTAAATGGACCTATTCATACTATTATTACAACTGTTTACCGGCCCCCTAAACCAAACAATAACTTTCTGAATGACTTTGCTGTTTTCCTTACACACTTATCTACTGTTTCATCAAACATAATACTTCTGGGGGATTTCAATATACATATGGATAATATCAATGTCCCTATTACTAGAGAATTTACATCCTGCCTTGAGAGTTTTCGATTCCAGCAGCATACTCATGTTCCCACTCATTCCAAAGGACATATCTTGGACTTGATTTGCTATTCTGGAGTTACCCCGCTTGATTGTACTGCGGATGAACTCCCCATAATTGATCATTTTCTTATTTCATTCAATGTTAAACTTGCACTTTCCAACACTAAGCTTTCCCGTCTCATGTCTTTCTGTAATTTTAAGAATATTAACTTCGACTCTCTTTCCTCTAGTATTGATTCCCTTATGGACATTCCTAATTTATCCACTCCTGAAGAACTGGTCTCACTCTATAACACTGGACTTAATGGTATTCTTAACTCTGTCACTCCATTAAAAACTAGATCTGTTTCTTTCTCCTTTTCTGCTCCCTGGTTCATGCCTGAACTTCGGCTTTTGAAAGCCAAAGGCCGGCAACTTGAATGGTTATATAAAAAAACTGGACTCTTTGTTCACAAAGAGATGTACAAAAACCATATACTTTATTACAAGGACAGTATTGCCCAAACTAAATCTAACTATTATACTCTCATTATTTCTTCCAGTGATGGAAACACCAAGTCATTGTTTTCACTACTTAATAATATCACACAACCCCCGGATTCTTTACCTTCTCACCTTTACTCAGCTGAATTTTGCAATTCCCTTATGTCCTTTCTCAGAAATCTCAGATCTTGTCTGTAAGCCTAAGCCATCCACCTGTCAATTGGACCCCCTCCCTACAGTTCTAGTCAAAGCCTGCCTCCCCTCTCTGGTCCCCCTTATCTCTGCTATAATCCACTCTTCTCTCACTACTGGTACTGATCCTTCATCTTTTAAAACTGCTGCAATAACCCCAATACTGGAAATATCTGGTGCTGATCAGACTAATTTCAGTAATTTCCGTCCTATTTCTAATCTACCCTTCATTTCCAAAATTCTTGAAAAAACAGTGGCTATTCAACTGCATTCTCATTTATCTGAAAATAATCTTTATGAACAGTTCCAGTCTGGTTTTCGTCCCCTCCACAGTACAGAAACGGCACTTATAAAAAATTACTAATGACCTCCTTATGACAGCTGATTCTGGTTTAATTACTATTCTCATCTTCCTTGATCTGAGTGCAGCCTTTGACACTATTTGTCACACTATTCTTCTCAATAGATTATCTTCGATTGGCATTACCCACAGTCCACTAGATTGGTTCAGATCCTACCTCTCAGGCCACACTCCGTTTGTTCAGCTTAAAACGTTCACATCCCAACCCACTGCTGTTACTTCAGTTGTGCCCCAGGGTTCTGTCCTGGGGTCCCTCCTTTTCATTATTTATCTCCTTCCCCTTGGAAATATCTTTCGTAAATATAACATTAGCTTCCACTGTTATGCTGATGACACCCAGCTCTATCTCACTAGCAAACCTCCTGCTTCCTTTCCACCCTCCTCACTTGCTGACTGCATAGCAGAAATCAAATCTTTTTTTTTTTTTTTTTTTAAATTTTCTTAAATAGTGACAAAACTGAGGTTCTCCTCATTGGTACAAAATCAACATTATTCAAAACTGATCACTTTCATTTGTTATTGATAATGTCTCCCCTTCCCCACAGGTTAAGAGTCTAGGTGTCATCCTTGATAGTACTTTATCCTTTAAGTCCCACATCAATAACAACACCCGGTCTGCATATTTCCACTTGCGTAACATTAATCGTATTCACCCCTCCCTCACTCCCCACACCACTGCTATCCTTGTTCATAGCCTTGTCACTTCTCGCCTGGATTATTGCAATTCCCTTTTCTTTGGTCTTTCTTGCAAATCTCTTTATAAGCTTCAACTGGTCCAAAATTCAGCTGCCCGCATCATTACTAGAACCCCCTCTATTCACCATATCACTCCCGTTTTGCAGCAGCTTCATTGGCTTCCAGTTCAGTTCCGAATTCAATTCAAAATTCGCCTACTAACTTTTAAGGCTATCCATAACCTTGCCCCTCCATATCTGTCCTACTTCCTCCATGTTGCCATTCCCTCCCGTACCCTTAGATCCTCTTCCTCCATCCACTTGAATGTCCCCTTCGTCTGTCTTACCACTATGGGGAGCAGAACATTCAGTTGCTTTGCTCCCCAGCTCTGGAACTAACTACCACTTGAGCTTAGAAATATTGAATCATTTTCACTTACAGATCTAAACTTAAAACTCATTTGTTTAAGACTGCTTTTTCTCTTTGATTACAATTTCTGTCTGATTTTAACTTTTGTATTTTACTTTTGTTTATAGTCTGTGTTTTGTCTATTGTCGGTGTCCTTGAGTGTTTAGAAAGTAGCCTACAAATAAATAAAATGTATTATTATTATTATTTGCTCTGTCTGCACAACTTCCCCTTGTATGAATTTTTTTCTGCATAAACCTTTCTTTTATCCACATCTCAAAGACATGCGTGTTGGTTAAGCTGTTATACGAGACCCAATTTGAGATAGTCTTGAGCTCACACTTGGAGTATTAGCCTTGGTAGGTCTGGGCCTGTGTGGTGTAGTATGTAAGGCACTGTTCTTCATACCCCAAGGTTACCAGGTCAGGTATCTTACTCAACTCTTCTACTGTACCGGTACTCCAATTGTAAAATGGAATCAAACAAAGATGCTCACCTTATTGGAGTCCAATTAAGTAAAGTTTGGTAGACTTGATTATCCCAGAGGGAAATTTGTTTGGTTTACACTAATAGGTTCAATTTGAAACACAGGCAGGTTGAGGGACTTGTTTGGCATTACACAACTGCAGACATTACACTGGCAATCTTGTGGTTTAAAAATCTATGGTCTAGCCCCTTGGCCACAATCTCGTACACCGAGGTCACTCTTTGTAAGGGTGTGCGGCAAGCATGTTGTGTTGTTTTCCGCACAAGCCAGATGAGTTTGTTAGACAACCTTCGGGATGCGCAGCTTCAAGCTTTTTTTTTTTTTTATAATGATATTCAACTGCAGCCCCTTTCCACAAGAAGCAACTTTTAAATGATAATATAGTTTCATGAATGTGTAAGATATACAAAAATATAAAGTGCCCATATCAAGACAAATCCAACATGCACTTTTTCTTATTTCAGTCTGATTAGTTAATGAAAGGCAAATAAACAGTAGTAACTTTGTAGTAACTTTTTGAATTCATTCTTAACTGAAGCAATCTTTCACAGAAAATCCCTGTACATTGTAGGTTAAATTTCAATATAACATAGTTTGACACTAACAATAAACAAGAAGCAACTAAAACAAATATTACAGAGGATTCAGAAAGCCTCTAACGCTGCGTCACGGTGTGTGGTTTCGACTTGCTGACCAACAACAAGCGTTACCTGGTAGATAAACACCCATACAATCAGATTGTGATTCAGACTACGAATGCCATGAATGTAATTACTCTGATCTACAGGCTGTCAAATGAACAAACCACACGCCGTGGCGCAATGTTAGAGGCTTCGCCTCTAGCGCGGACGTCCAAGGTTCAATTTCCCGAGAGGGGGTGCAGTGAGTGTGTACGCCTGATGAGCCCAGAATTAGGGCGAAACACGTGTTGTGTACTCTTTGCATTATTTGACAGTAAAACTATTTCAACCATAATGTATAATCTAAGGTAATATAACAAAGGTAAATGAATGCATATATTTTTGCATGCAAACTGACAGTAAAAGTGAAATATGATCCTGTGAACAGTACCTCAGATTTAGTCATGAATTTCTAACTTTGGCCTGCTTTCACATTTAAGAATGTATAAGTGCACTTTGATTGAATTCTGGCAATATAATTACATAAATCAAATATAAAAGATGATAATGAAAGATAGTGTTTCCAGTAAGGCATTACAAACGTGGCTGCTGCTTTGTTAACTATGAGCACATAGAAGCTAAACTTGATTATTACCTCTTTGTAAATAACATTAAAAATGTTATCAGAGCCTGCTAAATTCTAAATGAACATAATTGTTGCAATGGTGTAGGACAAAAACAATCCAAATTAATTAATAGATAGAATCAAAACTAGAATGTTAAACCACTATAACGTGGTGATCATAAACCAAATGGCCATTATATGCCTCGCTTATGTTTTAATGATGACTGTTATTTATTTCTTTAATTGCGGATGGAGCTGTGGTTGAAGTCAGTGCTGGTATGATAGATAAGGAAAGTAAGGGAGATCATCAATTCTTTCCTCCAAGACTATGCATGCTGTACTCCCTCCTCCTTCAGCCTAGTTGATGATGTGAAGCCAGTTAGGGTCTTTAATTTATCCTGGGGATAGTGTTTTGGTGACTGCATTAGGCTACACACTGCAGTTGTATGGTGTTCTATCCAATGCTAGTTTACTGCCATGTTTCAATTGTTGGGAACAATGTTCCCTCTAAGCTGAGTGTGTAAATAATCACCTGTAAATTCTATGTGCGTTGATAACAGATTTTACTTTGTGACTCACAAAAAGACAACCTTCAAGCAAGATTAAACAATCAAAAATAAAACAAAAAATTAAACAAAAAAGTCACATTACCAACCCGATTTAAATGAGTTTTTTAAAAAATTGCACTACTGTATATGAAACACTCTATGCTGTTGTTTCTTTGACACTTTAACTATGTCTATGTGAAAGGCTAAAGAGAGTTCAAGTAGTACATCAAAAAAATGGTGTTTGAGGTTAAAAAATGGTTGACACCAGAATATTTCATTAAAATGGACTAATAAATTTCTCCCAGAAACATGTGTTGCCTGAAAGCATGTGGTTAGCTACTTGGAGGTGGATGATGTTATTTGCAAAATATGTTTGAAAGCAGAATCCTTTAACAAATGGACCACAGGGAAAAGCATGCAGTGACCAGAAAGTGGATCATTTGAATTTGAACATCAATTCAGTCATAATATTTATGTGTAAATAAGATTAACAGAATCTAGGCAAGAATGTGAAAGCAGAAAAGAACTTCGGCAACAGAGACAAGTGACACCTGACGAGGTAAAAGTTCAATACATAATGTTTTGCTGGCTGTGAAAATAAATTTCATTATGCTGGCAGTCTACGACCATGTTGTCAAATACATAAAAATACCAGATAGCTGGTGAAGTAAGAATTACGCCTTTGAGTTCACTGAGTGCATAAATTCAATAATCAAAACTGATGTGTTGAGTAAACTTAGAATATCAGCCTACAACAATTTGATGGTTGATGAATGAATTGACAACAGTTTCAAAAAAGTTAATTTTATGTATTAATTGTGGGAATGAAAGCTACTCCATTGATAAAGCTCTGTTTGCTGGGGTAATAAAATTAACAGTAAGCGAGAGTTTATCTACTCTTGGGGCTATTCAACAGCTTTTTACATGGAAAACAAGTTAATTTTAAAACTAATTTCATTGTTTACCTCAGACAGTGCATCAGTCATGCTGGGCAAACAAAAAGGTGTAGCTGCTCTTTTGTGGCAGTCCATTCCAAACTTACCAGAGAGACTTTGTGTGTCACATAGCGAGGATCTGGGTATAGATGATGTTTGGAAAGATAGTCCCCTGATGAGTGACATTGACACATTGCTAAGGAATATTTATATAAAACTTTCTGCAGGTCACCTGTTAAGAAGCCAAAATTTGAAGGACATGTTAAGGCTGCAGGGGCAGATGTGACTGTGTTTAATCCACTAAATGAGGTTCAAGATATTGATTAAGGAAAAATTAGAACCAGAAATGTAAAGATATTTTCAGATATGGTTACATTTACTAAACAACAGGATTGCTTCAAGGAGCTATTTTTACTTTTGGACATCTGTGGCACATTACAGGTCTCAAGTGCTGACTGCGAAAGAGGATTTAGTCTAATGAATAATACAAAAACAAAATACAAAAACTACTTAAATGCAGCACATTTGGAAAACTTAATGAGAATTAAACTCTTTTTACATTCTAGACAGACTGTTAATGTTCACAGCGTTTATAATTTATGGTAGACAGTAAAGGCCATAAGAGAAATGTTTTGAATATTCAGAAAAATTGAATAGAAAAACTTTTTTGTTAAATCAGCTGTTAATTTTTCAATATTTAACTCAAATATACAATACAGTACATCATCATATGTCAATATTTTTTGAGTCAATGCAAATATGGTTTGCTAATACTAAAACATTGTTGGTTTTGATTACTTGTTACTCACATGAAAAATAATTTGAACACACCAGGCCACTCCTAAAAGGGAACACTGATTGGGAATGAGGTATATAGTACTTAGCAATCCTAAAAGCTTCACTGTCCAAGTTTCAACTTCAGTTGCAGTATGTGTTTTCATCACTTACCTATTCACATAGCTCTTAAGTTTTGTTTTACGTTTTCAGATACTGAATAACTTGATAAATTAAAGCAGCAATGACCTCAAACATTTATAACCAATAGCTGTCATGTCTTAATACTTTTATCTAGTTACTCAGTATAGTTTGTCTTTAGCCACATGTGCCAAGTGAAGTTATGTACATTTCCCATAATTACAGTAGTACTGTTTTTATTTTTTGTTGCACATTGATTGTTAACCTCTTACTACAATAATAACAGTAACTGTGGAGTATCAAACATTTTAAGTTATCCTGGAAGTGTCTGCATTATAAAGAATGCTACTACATCCACACTACTAACACTAATACTAAGAATTTTTATGCACCATACACACTTCCCCCATACTTTTTCATGAACCTTTAAAAATTATTAAGGCATATCTATTTGAATTGCTTTATATTTCCAACTCTCTGATTAGCTGTATTCTCAGGCATTATTAATGTATTTTTAATGATTAAATTCTTTACACAAATGTTGTTTCTTCATGATACTCACTATGCTTCTTGATCATCTTGTCCCTTCATCTCCTTTTCGTCTTCAGGTCTACCATTTTTAGCTGGGACCCCCTGTGTTCACAATGAACTTTGTTTCCAAACTAGAAACTGTGAAGATCCAACTTGGATGGGCCTACAACGCAGTGATCCAACATGAGTTTAGGATGAATTAATGGAAAAGAAGCAGAAAGCAAAAGCAGTTTTCTCTGAAAGACAGACTAAAGTTCTGTATTTGTATAAAACCTTCACAGACAATATTAGAAAGCAAGTGATTCTGGAAAAGTGTATACTTGGATATTAGTTCATAGATTGAATCACTAAGAAATACACTTATGTGCCAGTAGTGGTGGCAAAATGAGGCTAGTGCGGTCAAGTCCTAGTTTATGTTCAATAATATAAATGAGACTAGCCTATCCTACTCATTATGTGCCTCAAGTTGCACTGAAACACTGTACTGATTCTTTGTAGGCTTCAAGTAAAATTAAACCATTGTATTTGCAGATTAGAGCTTTGGTTATTTCATAAAATGCCGTTTTTTAAAATACCTTAAGTGTCTAGCTTAGAGACAGAAATATTGAGCAACAGATGATATGGGGTAGGTGAAACATCTAAATTAATGTCTACTAATAAGATCATCTTTATAATATTTGAAATTACATACAATAAAATGTCATATGCTCATAATCATGAGTAGAAAGGCAATCTGTATTAGATCTGAATCAATACATTTTAAAACTAAGTACCACAGGCACTTCTTTTTACAATCCAGACATTATAAAGTCTGCCTTGGATTAGGTTTCAGCTGTGAGAAGTGCTAGCAATCTCAATACCTCTGTGATCTCATTTAGTGCCCTGTAATTTGACTCTGTAGGAAGCTTTCCTCATGAATATTAGTTAGTACCATGTTGAAAATATGAAATATTCACAAGACACAATTTTGATTACCTAAAATGTTAGGATCAAAGAAAAATAGTCATAAATTGCATCATTTTTCTTAAAATTGGTTCAAATGATTTTGTTCCAGTTCAGAAGTCTGATATAACCACTTGAAACACATGTCAATTACATAACATTATATATTTTTTCCGAGTTGTTAAGACTGAGGCTAGCAAACATATTTTGCTATTCTTCTATTGGATGCTTTTTCCATTATTGGTTTAGGGAATACAGTCAAGGTCGGGTTCCTACCTTATAAAAGATGTTACTATGATATGATACAAGACTCTGGCTTGTAGACTCTAGCTTCCCTTCATGGTGAAATGAAAAATGTCAGTTCTGAAAAATTATTTCATGGATCATTTTTATGAATTCTCTTCATATAATTACATGACCCAGTTTTAACCCATAGCTTGTTTATTTGTGTTTTAATCTATTTTAGGTCTGTAAAGCTGTCCAACAAGTTTCTTAATAGAAAATTCATTTTAGTAATTCTCCAAAATCTCTTTACCTAATACAGGTAGTCGTCGACTTAGGACCAATGCGTCTTAAGACCATTTGGCTGCTACTGTGTGTCACAGGCAAATGACAGTTTTCGTCATGTATGCCATGACTCATTCATCTCGATCTCAGTTTACAACCTGTAACAGATTTCACTATGTTAAGTTACATTTGTCTTACAATTACAGGAAAAAAGGCAATTGATCTTGACACAAAAATGGTGATCAAGCAGTACGAGAGAAGAAAGAAAGCAAATACAAACACATGTGACTTAAGCTATCCTACTGTAACTGGTGTTCGCTGCAGCACTGCCTTGCTGGCTTTAAATCCGGTTAACCTCTGAAGTTTTGGCATTGTGACTCACAATGTGCTGCTTCATGCGAATCACCACGAAGAGGTAATGAAACCACAGTGAACTCCTTTATCTGTTAATGTTTATTAACAACAGGCTGATATTTTAAAACAGAAAACATACAAGTGCTCCAGTTCTGCCAGTACAACTACTCATCTCACAGTTAACAAAATGAACATTGTGGGAGGCTCATGCTGATGATGTAACATAATAACACAGACAAAGAAAGGATTCATGAAGCTGTTAAAGTTTCGGCACCCATGTGAGCAACAGTAATAATGAAATAAAATTTAAAAAATAATTTACACAAAAAACAGAAAGAAAAACTACATAATGTGCTAAGAATTATGATAAAAGTATATAAAACAAACTATATGACTTAAGGGACTTAATATACAGTATATACGGTTATGTTTGAACACATACTGTATACTGGTCCATCTTACGTCCAGATCTACTTACAACCGGTCTGTCAGAAACAAACGTGTTCATTACGTCAGTATTTAGCTGTATGGCATTGTGAGGGGATACTGACAGTGTCAAGCACAGGGCAGAAACTGACATTAGGGAGGATGCCAGTCTAATTCTGAACACATTTACGTATACATTGCATATTTAGATGTGCGCATCAAACTAAAGTAAAAACCTTTGGACAGAAGAAGAAATGTGAAAATGAGCTAAGTAGCTAAACTCTACACAGGATTTTAACCCTTAATGGAAGATAGGAATACATAAATTAAAAGGTATCTAAAAGTATTACTCCGTTAAAAAAATCTAACAGATTAGAGACTCAACAGAATAAAAAATACACGCTTAAAATAATAAGTAATATAATAAGTACTTATATGCTAAAGATTTTACTGCCTGTGTACAAAGATGTTGAGGCAAGGCAATAACAGAAAATAAAAACGCGATGATAAAAATCCGGAAGAAAAACAGATTTCAGTGAGTTTTCCAACCTTCTGTAAAGTTATTCTTATACACAAAAGTCAACTCACCACCCAGTTACTTCCTAGAAATGTAACAATGTTGACAGTAACGTCAAATGATGGAGCAAGTTTGATTCTTGGGATTCTAAACAATGATTAACACGTTCATGTCCCTTACTCATCAAAAGATGGTAGAGGAAAAAAAAGAAATAAAGGAAAAGCCAATAAACAAGCATGTTTACAGTAAACAAATGTAAAAACATAGATTATAGATTCTTATTTTGACAATGTAAAGAAATCAACATATTTTCATACACTACTAAAATAGTAGTGCGTTTTTGGTTTACGTTCATTAATCATCCTTTAAAAACGAAAAACTGTGGCAAACAGGCTGCCAAATATACTGTTAAACGGACACTTCGTGACTGAGACAGATGATCAATGACAGCCACTATAACAGTATTGCTCATATTCATTTAGTTTTTTCTTCTCCCTCCACCAGCTATAATACTTATAATTAGTAGTCTCATTCATGATGAACACCCGTTGGTGAGCTGAAAATAAAGATACCCTGTATAAAATGAGAAAGATATCTCTACATCTGAAATAAAATTAACTATTCTTAAGTCATATTATATACAAGGCTAAAAAACACACATTTAAAAGTCTTGCAACTAAAAATATCAGCATGGTCAAATCTATAATCTTCCTAAGTGAAATAATTGCTATTACCACGCACAAACACATTAAACATAGAACTACAAATGTACTTCAACGCACAGAAAAAGATGACTGTGGAAACACTAACACAATAAGCTTGGACCTACATAATAATATCATGGTACAGATGATTTCTATTACAACCAGCAAATATATCATTCACATGGACAAAACACATTTATACTTTAGAATTTATATTATTCAGCTTAACATGACCCTGAATTAGAGTCAGTGGATTTGAAAATGTTATATTATTGCTCAGAGACAAAAATGTGTTGATTATTGGTCTTATTAGATCAAAATTATTCAAATTAATTGTTAGATTTTAAATACAAAATTTGCGAATACCCATCACATGAGAACAAGCAGATATCATAAAGAAATTATCCAATAATATACAGCCTGAAAAGATGACCCTTGCATGACACAGAATTAATTTTACTATGCTTTATACCTGTTTGTTCCATATTTGTCAGCTGATTATCTTTATTAGGGGCTGCAAATTTGGTCCTGGATAGGCCGCAGGCTTTTGTTCCAACCCCACTGTTTAATTAGAATTAGTGCTGGGCGGTATACCGGTTCATACCGAAAACCGTTTTTTATTTTTTTTATGATATGGATTTTTCTTATACCGCAACATCGGTTTAAATTGCCTAAACGACGTTCGGAACGTGGCAAAGCGGGAAACTGTTCAAGTGAGGACCTTTTTCACTGCTACACCGCTAAACACAGATTTGTTGCACTAGGGCTCTTTTTCACTGCTACACCACCAAATAGTGGGCGGTAGCATAGGTATGCCGTGCGGTGAAAATGGACAGAGAGCCGAAAAAAAGCAGTCACATCTGTTGCCTGGAGATGCTTTAGCTTTAAAAGGTCAGATGTGTAAATACTGTTTCTATACTACTGGATAATACTGCAAGCCAAGTTGTACTTGTTTTATTTGTTTTCAATACAGTGTAATGCACCTGGGTACTGTGTAATAGTGTGACGACATTTTGACTTTATTCTCGACATTACCACTTTAATCTTGACGCTTATGACGAGAATATATTTTTTTGACTTTATTCTCGTAATTTGTCATTAAAGTAGAACATCGTAAACTAAACTTCATCATAAAATGAATATTTAATTTACTAGATTTTCTCAAACCCCGTCATAAGTTATATAGCACATTAAATGCTTTGTGTTAAGTGATTCGTTCAGAGATGGGCGCAACTCTGAATGGATGGCATAATTAAACATGTATAACGAAGATATTTTTAAAGTTCTGAACACTCCGTGGGCTAAGTTTATAACTAGTTTTAATTTCACAAAGACGTTTATCGTGTGGTGATTGGTTATGTGGTGAAAGAAAAAGGAAGGATAGGAACTGGGGTTTTGGTAGCCTACGTCAGAAAGAGACAGCATGCATGCAATAAAAATAGCCCGCTCAGAAGAACATGCATTGAATTCTGTGTTCGTGTCTCCGGCCAGCAGATCACGAACCCAACATTTACACAATATTTAAGTTAAACCTGTGCGATAGATATTCATACATCCAGGTTTTTGGAGCCTCGTCACACCTGCCATAAAGTTCTCTACACTGAACATACACCTGGGGACCCCTTACTGCGAGGAAGCAGCACTACCACCTCACTACCGTGCATGTGTAATACCTGCTTTAATGCATTTCATCATGAAAATGATATCAAGTATTTATCTTAGCATTCTAAATTTTCAGAAAGCAGGAATATCATGAAGTGAATGGATTCTGTATGGTGATCGCTTAAGAAGCGTAGCGATTAACCACTGGGTCGGGGAACGTAACACAAAGCATTTAATGTGCTGCATTAATTTATGACGGGGTAAATTAAGTAATTGATTAAACATTGATTTTAGGAAGAAGTTTAGTTTACGACATTCTACTTTAATTATGAAGTAAACTATGAGAATAAAGTGGAAATGTCGACCTTAATCTCGACATAAACGGCGAGAATAAAGTGGAAATGTCGACTTTGTTCTCGACATATAGTTTGTTTTTTTCTTCCCAGTATAGCTTAGCTTGAAGCAAGGTCCATATTAATTCAGTTTGCCTAAATGATGATTCAGCTGGTAAAGATGTCATCACCAAGTTGCACTTGTTGTATTTTATTTTAATTTGGTGAATACTGTGTAATGCACCTGGGCTTGAAGTCTTGAAGTAATTGTGCAACTATCAGTAATAATACTATTATTTATTTTATTGTTATTATTTATTAGTTTAAATATTATGCAGTTTAATGATGATAAAGTTGTTTAAAAAGTCACTTTAACGTGTCAGTGGACAGAGATTGTTAACATTAACAGAAAGTGTAGTTGGTTTACAAAAAATATTTACTATTTATTCCTTTTCTAAGACATATTCGGTGCAATACAATTTTTGACAAGCACTTCTGGATATTTTACTAAGTCTAAATGCCTCTTTGTATGGTTGAAAATATATTGTCAAAATTATATGTTGTTTTTGCAAAATTTGTTCAATAAAAAGGTTCTATATTTTGACTGCATCTGTCATGCAATGTGATACCTTCTCCATTAGTGCCACCCCCCTTGAAAACTATCACTTTATGGGGCAATGCAAAACTGTATTAATACTTGTGTGTACATTAAAATGTTTTTTTTTGTACAATGCTCTTGACAGTGGAATAGGTTATTCTTAGCCAGTAATTGCAGTGGAAAATGTGGTTAACATCCACTCATGCATGGGGGAAAAAATACCGTCGAATACCGTGAAACCGGGATAATTTAGAAAAATACCGTGATATAGAATTTTGGTCATACCGCCCACCCCTAATTAGAATATAAATATTATATATATACGAAAGAGAATTTTAAGTGACACGATTTTATTCAAAAATGCAGTAAAAATAAAAATACATTTCTTTCTTTTACTAAGATTTTGTTGGTCCTATGTGACTAAAAATAAAATCATGGGGTGCCCATAAAATAATTAATTAAATTAAAATCTTTTTTTAAATATATTTTTCAGCCACCCTAATGCCATGCAGTTCTCAGCATGTTACAAAAACCTTGACTTTGGTGGGATGGAAATTTAACAGAAATAACATTTGCAACAGAGTGGAATTGAACCTATAATCTTAAAGTGAAATGTAAAATTCATTCCCGTTTATTTTTCATTTTAGAAAATCCTAACCATGGTGAAACCTTACACCTGTGAAGTACTGGAAATGCACGCGTCTATTCGAGATTTGAACCTCCAGTCTTTCTTAGAAAATCCCAACACTTTATCTAGTGAGCCAATATCGCCAATCACCAAAAAGAGTAGTTGACCAAATTTCTATATAAATGATGAAAAAATTGGTTTAAAAAAATAAAAAAAATAAATAAATAAATAAAAATTTGTGTACCTTGGTCTCGAACCTTCGCCCATTTGATTGAACATCCAACATGCTAAGCAACTTGACCAATGCTGTTTTAATTGACATATTGAAGTAATTTGACAAAACTTCAATATTAATTAATCAAAAGGCTATTTTTAAAAAATTAATATGTCTACATTGGTCTTGAACCTTCGACCATTTGATCAAAAGTCCAATTCACTAATCACTTGACCAACACCGCTAATTCATCTATATGTGTGTTTCATTAAATCAGAGACTTGATGATGAATACACACATCTGTAAATGGAATTAAGTTAGATGGAGAACTGTTGGTTCCATTGTCATTGGCATCCCATTGCTAGTAAGTAGAAACTAAAAACAATCAGTTTTTTAAGACTAAGAAAACCAATTAAGGGTGCAGAATCTTAACAAGCAAAACAACTAAAATTGAGCACAAAAATGTTGCTTGAGCAATAAGTGCTTCAACAGCAATAACTGACATCTCATTAAGGAAACGGGTTGGAACAAAAACCTGCAGCCAAAATGGCCCTCCAGGACTGACATAGCAGACCCCTGGTCTATATCAAATGTATTTTTAGATGGCTTGTTTCATATTTTTGCAGTTCATTACATTGGAAAACAACTGATATAAAAGAATAACATATACTGTACATAACTGTTAGTTTATTTGAAAAAACACCATAGTTAAAAGCTGTTTAATACAAGTGCTATTTTTTCATATGATTTCTTTTGTACAGATGAACAGAAACGTTATGGCATCTTATCAAAGAGGTTAACACAAACTCTGTCGGGTACAAACTTAAAACATGACATTTAAGCAAATTTACTATAAGTTTCTGTTCATGTGCCAAACTTAACAGATTTAAAAAGTGAATGTGGCATGTTTAAATATTTGGATACCGTTGCAGTTGATATATTAATATATTTTTGTTTTTGATTTAAACTTAGACTTTAAGATAAGCCTGGTATGAAGACAATTTCAAAGCTGAATATACAAAATGGAAGTTAAGGGGAGCAGTTGAAATTAATTAAAGGTCTGAAAAAACAAGAAAAAGTCTGATTGTACTGTGCATAAATTAGAAAGATACCCAAACTGGACCTACATATCAATACACAGAACCTACAGGGAGGTTTAGCTGACACAAGGGTCGTGGATCACTGATGAGCACTGTTTTCTCACAGATCCAGAGTTCTGTCGCCTGTGTGGAGTTTGCAGTTACTTGTTGACTCTTCCCAAACATCTCCAACACATTGATTGAGATGGGTAATTTCCTACAGTATTTAACAGCTTAGCTTGCTTATATCTTGTCACGCTTGGGTCACAGATTTGCACAGAGACACAGGAGGTGGTAGAAAAAAAAGGAACTTTATTCAAAACACTGCAAACAAACATTTGTCTCTTTTGAAAAGTTTAAACGTGCTCCTCCATGACAAGTCAGAGATGACAGTTTCCCCAGGAGGAGAGAATGTCTGAGAGAGATAAGGAGAAGCAAGCAATCAGTTTTAACAAACTGAGAGAAGCCCGTGCAGGCTTTTTAAGAAGGCAGAGTACCGCGCGAGAGCCATATTATGCGACAGAGCCGGAATGTGGAGGAATGTGAAGGTAATCTGTCTATGTTTCTTAGGGGTTTTCCCAGGGGCGTCTAACTTCTGAGGGTGCGATCAGCTTCGCAGCTCACACCATACTGTATATTTTTTAGGATGAATCTGATAGGCACCAAAACAAACCACTGTGCCTCATTATATAAATGAGCATACCTAAAATATAACTCTATACAGTATTGCATTTTCATAATTCTTGTCAATATTACATTTTGCCTAAAACTTGTAACTACTAAAAGAAAAATAAGCTCTATAAAACAATTACACATGAAATATTAAAAGAACAACAATTTTAAAACAAGAGGTAAAGCATTTTAATAATGATAAATCAAAACAAATAAAAATTCAAATTAATACACAACAACAATAGTTAATAGTTTATCCAAGCATGTGCACACAAATTTCATAGTCTTCCAGGATAAAAGAAACATATATATACTTTTTTACTGAGTTATCTTACATGAATATAAAAATTTGATAGCATGTGCACAATTGTTTTCATTCTGTTGCTCTGTATTCACAAATAAAAATAACAGCACGTTAAATTTTTGTATGCATTTATCAAAAATTGCAGAACTGCTTCTTACAATCTTTGCTCTCACTGCAGCTTCTTGCTCCTAACTTCAACAACAGAGCGCCTTTCTTTTAGGAAAGTGCTGAATGAAGAGGATTCTTTGCTTTCTTCAGTAACTGTTAAAAGGAAATACAAAATATTAACAACCAATACTATAATAGTATTAAGTTAAAGGTGAGCAATTTTATAAAAAATATTCAGGATGCAGTGATAGGCTTCAGTTCAAAACTATATCATTTAACCTACATTTTTAAATTCTTAAATATTCAAGTAAAGATTATGATTTAAAATATGCACCTGTAATATCCAATCCATACACATTTTATTGCTTATTTGTTGGAACTCTTAGAATATAATAGTACTAGCCAACCCGCAGCGTAGCATACGCCGCATAATTATGTATTGATGGGTGAACACTTCCTGAAAGACACAGTTGTCCAAATGGGGTGGGTTTGAGGATACGACTGAGTGAATGAAAAGATGGAACTCTGGAGAGAGCAACATACAATTGTCCGTGACTGAAAACTGGGTTTGGAAGATACTAGTATGATAAATTCAGGATTATTCTTACATGTTTTAATAAATGAAGCCCCTAGATTTTCCAAATTAAGAATTTACAAAACGAAGGGGTTCAGAGTAAAATAAATATCAGTAAATGAAACTTAAAACTAAGACAAGAAAGCTAGAATGACTCATCAAGAATTCAGCTTCCGTGTCATCAGCAAGGAAATACTTCCTAATGTGCTACATTCTCAATTGAATGGTATAACTTTAGCACATACCTTGAATGGCTTTGTGTGAATATTATTAGGGACAACCACTTTTCATTATTTCATCAACGTACAATGATGTATTCTCAACCAACCTTAGTCATCAGGATAGCCTTCATATTTATGCAGTTTAAAAGTGTCCAATGGCTTTTGGTTTCAAAAATATCAGAAATCTGAATTATGATTAGTCCATCATGAATAACTGTTTTGTGAATGAGTGAAAACATCACTGAAAAAAGGCACCTTTACTCCAGTACTCCTATGGCAAGATAATAATTTTGAAACTGGACAAAACATAATATATGAAAGACGTGTGCAGGAATTCATTGGTGGAAAGACCCGAAGGGGCTTTCTGAAAATCAGCTCACATGCAACAAATTTTGTTATTCTGCATATGAATGAAGTGTCACTTCAGGTATTTGAATATCAAAAGAAACTAGCTAGGTTACACCACTTTGGACTCAAAAACCAGGGTTCAGATGGTCTTCAAATTATTGTCACTCCCACAGTTTTCATTAAATTTTGATACATTTTATTTTTAAAACAAAAATGTACAGCTATTAAAATTATTTTATTAATCACTACCACCATCATTATCATTCTGGAATTAAAAGGAACAAGTAATTATTTTTACTTTATCAACAATCAAGTATTAAAAAGGATTTATAATGGAAAAGTTTATAATATTTGATAAAAGATGTGAAAGACAAGTCTGTTTATAAAAATCTAAAACTATCAAAAGTAATAAAAATACATTAGCACTGGGACATTTCTAATAAGTAAGAATATGTTTTTTCCTTCTAAACAAATGCCATAAATGTTAATATATGTTAAATGGGCAATCAGTGCAACCAAGTAAAATGGCTTCCTTGATTAAAAAATACAGTCAAACTTTAGTTTAGGTATCTACGATAAGGAGTCAAAGACATCTAAGCATGCTGTAACTTTATTGCATTTATTTAATTTATTTTTGTAGCATTAACCAGCAGAGAGAACCTTTTCTGGCAGCCAAGAACATCCTCAATTGTTTTCAGGCAGCAGCAAGCATACTGTATACAGGTAGCCTTTCGCTACACTTTCCATAATTTGACAGTGTTTGCTGTAGGGGGGGATGCATTTATTACCAATTTATCGTCTTGAAAAAGATGCGTTATTATTAAACATGAAAGACACTATCTTCTAATAACACTGAAGTAAATATAGATGATACTTAATAAATAAAGAGAAATATTGATGACATTTTGTAATTGTTTCTTTAATGATTTTAGCAGAAAACATCTTTATTTTTGCTAACTACTGTCTTGAGCAGTCTAAATTAACCTTTTTGTGAGTTTATTGCAGTGCACAGTATTACCAATATATTAGTACTTGAATCAGAAACAAAGCTGCAGTGTAAATTCCTTTGGGGAAGATAACTTGACTGCAGTCTATCCTTTCTCTTCCTTATGGCTTTCCTAATGCTACTCATGGCAAATTTAAAATTACCCCTCTTCCCCCAAGGTGCCTATTAGATCCCATATATCACTCATTAAATTCAATGTACTAAAATGTGAGGATTTCAATATTTGATCACTTGATTTTATTGTTAAGGCACAATACTCAAGACTAATGATTAATCACTTAATCATTTAGAAGAAAAACCCAATACAATTAGCATTGTAAAACAATCTAAGAATATATCTTCATGTAGATGTAGATACATCTTCATGTAGTGTCAAATACAGGGGTGGGCAAACCTTTTGGCTCAGGGGCCACATTGACTTTTAAAATTTGACAGACGGGCCAGGCCAGCACTAGATGCATACATATCAAACATAAAAAAGGCATTACAGTGTTAATATTTACATTCACATTTAGTGGGAACAGTGTTGTTGATCACCCTTTTTTTGCTGCTGCATCGAAGTCTGGTGTTAGTTTTGTTGTGGCAATTCTCAGAACAGATCTGAGGTGTTCATCGCTCAACTGGGATCTGTGGGGTGCTTTGTTGGTGTCACACTAAAAGTCTGTTCATACACATATGTAGAGCCAAACAACATCAGCATCCTCTGTGCCATCTTCTGGATGTTTGGAAATTTGGCTGCGCTTAATGAAGCATAAAACTCATCCAGTTTAAGAGAGTTGAACTTCTCCTTTAAGACTGTGTCACACTGGAGATCAATCAGTTCCAACTGCAACTCCTGTGGCGCTGTTTCAGGGTCCTGTGTGAAGGGACAGAACACCAGCTGAAGTGACTTGTAAATTTTCCCAAAATCAGAGAACCGACAGCAGAATTCTCCATGCAGGTCGTCTAGTGATTTCCTGTATTTTTTCACAAGTCGAGGGGACTCTTTCAGCGTAGCCAGTTTGGGGAAATGAGCGAATGAGTTGTTTGACATTTGCTTTGAGAATAAAGCTAGCTTGGTTTTGAAGGCTCTGCCGTTTGTGTACATTTCATGCACAAACTGGTCTTTCCCTTGTAGCTTCATTGTTCAGCTCATTCATGTGCGTCAGTATGTCCACAGCAAAAGCTAAATCACAAAGTCAATCTGTGTCACTCAGCTCAGGAAAATCGTCAGCTTTCTCAAGTAGCTCCAAAAATGAGATAAATCTTCTGTTTGAGCTCCCACACTCGTCGACATACTTTCCCCAAACTTAACCAGCGGACATTAGAGTGGTAAAGCAAGTCCTGGGGCCTCATGTATAAATGGTGCGTACGCACAGAAATGTTGCGTAAGAACGTTTCCACGTTCAAATCGCAATGTATAAAACCTACACTTGGCGTAAAGCCACGCACTTTTCCACGGTACCTCATACCCTGTCATACGAAAGTTCTCTGTTATGTTTTGCAGACTTGCGGCACCCAGCGTCAAAGCAGTGCCACTGTTCCTGTGTGGTTACCCTTTCTTAGATCCACATCCACGACGGCGGCTCAACTGCTCCTTGTAGAACTGTTTGTACTTGCAAGTTACCTTGAAGTAATTGTACTTATGATACAGTTATAAAATTGCATAACCTGAGCCACTTTATAAAGCGCGTATTTACACATGACGACGATATCATTTTTAAGATGAAATGCAGCAAAATATGTTGATTATATTATACAGATAAAACTTTAACTACACGGTGCCGAAGTGCTAGCGAGCGTTAGCTTCGTTCACGGTTTGTTCCTGCCTCGCGCTGTTTTCATGCTGTGGCTGGCGCGACACTGGAAGGATAGATGGATAGAATAATTAAACATTACAAAGATATTTCGATGTTCCTTAAAAGTTTTGAAGAATCGGCATTCTAAGCTTACAGATGGCTTAACATCTATTACAGAGCTGATTGTGTGGCGATTGGGTATTTGGAGAAAGAAAAGTAAGGACAGGAATTGGGGGTTAGTACATTTGAAAAAGACAGTACTTCTGTAATAGAGCATTTCATTGAAGGTCACACATGGCGCAGCAAGCATCTTGCTGTAAGACAAGAACAATCACTGCGTCACCGTGTTCCCATGTTTAATAACATGCTTTAACTCACATCATCATGAAAATGATATCACGTATACTTCTCAGTATTTTAATTACTCAGAGAGCTGTAATATTACGAACGTAATGGATTCTGTGTCCTGTCGGAGGAAGAGCACGTAGTGATTCAGGCACATAGAGCACATATAAGATCAAATACAAAACAAAGCATTTAACGTGCTACTTTAGATACGATGGAATTTGAGAAACTAGTAAATTAAACGATTTTAAGATGAAGTTTATGATGTTCTACTTTAATGACAAAATAAACTACGTGATTAAAGTGGAAATTTCGAGATTAAAGTTGACATTTCGTGCTTTTTTCACACTGTGTGCCTTTTTTTCACTGTACCCTAATAAGCTTTCATATGACACTCAGACATTGGGCTACGAGTTGCCTTTTCATGTCGACTTTGATATGTGTCAACTTTTTTATTTCGGGCACTGTGCGACTTTGTGAACTTGAGCTTTCGAGTTTCTCCGACACGCTATGTCACTCGATCAACTTCCTTCTGTTGCTTATATAACTGTTTAACTCTTTTAGGGCGGATGTCGACTTTTGTCGACAGGAGGGGTTGAAGGCGAATGTCGACAAAAGTCGACATCCAGGGATAAAGGGCGACAATCAGCTGTTAATGGCGACAAATCTCACTGTCACGTCACAGGCATTCCCTCTGTGCTTGGAGGAATGCTAGACTCGTTGACTCGGCAAATAAACATTGCGTGTGCGTGAGTTGCGAAATGTAAACAATGGCAAGATGGCACCGACATGTGAAAAGGCAGCGAAGCAAGTGCAGAAAAGAAAACACTTGGCAGACGTTGTTTTGCGCATTACCGCGGAGTCGGACTCTTGATTTTTCAGAATCGGACTTTATTGGCAGTGATCAGGAGATCGAGCAAGAGAGTTAGAAGCAGGCATCAGCTGATCAGACACCAGCCGATGCCGCGCGAGCGGATCTGCTGCCAGTTGAGTGCCTTCGCGCAGCCGATGCATCTACGGCAAGGTTCGCATGGGATAAATACACATACATTGATCCGTTGAGTGCCGATATGGCTACCGGAGTTTACAAGACGGCATGGCTTGCTTTTGGACACGACAGATCACCAGCTACTGTACTTCAGGCTGCTCTCTCCTGATGCTGCTTTTCAGCTACTGTCAGACGAGACAAACAGGTAGGCAGAGATTTTTTTTGAATCGCGGGCTGCCTTTGCATCGCATTCTCGTTATTCAAAGTGGAAACCCACAACGAAAGACGAGATGAAGCGCGCTGTGGCATTACAAATAGAGATGGGACAGAACTGGTGAGATAACTTCAGGGAGCATTGGTCCAAACGTGTTTTGTCCCCGGGTGGCTTAGGTACGTGCTGCTGCAAAGTTTTATTCACTTCTGTAATAAACAGAAGCAAATCCCATGGGGTGAGCCAGGCTATAATGCCATACATAAAGTTCATAAAGTTTCAGAAGATGAAAAGAGGTGACAATACGGTTTTCATGCAGGCAGAAAACTTGGTGGCAGTGGCATGGCACGATGGCAAATGGGTGACTTGTCTCTCTACAGTACACACTAACAATATATGTGAGAAAATGCAGCAACAGACAATTGAAAAATAGGCATCAAAACAACACATAGAGAATTCAGGCTCATACAACATGCAAGACAGTAACATTTGTCAAAAGTAAATATTGTTGATTTGATATGTTAAACAATTGTTTTGTGTTCTTTTTTAAAAAATGTTAGTTTTTGGAAAAATATTCAGCCCTGGGAGAAAAGAAACAAAAAAAAAATTAGCCCTAAAAGAGTTAAACCAACAAATAGTACGTTTTTCTTTGCCTCCATTTGGTATTCACTGAAATTCTTCTATTTTTCCTCGTACTTTTCCCATTGCCTTTTCACAGAACGCTGGGCTTAAGGGCTATTTATATTGATTTGCATATTCAAAGATGCATAATTCTGGGAGGAGTTGGGGCGGGACATTTCCACACTGAGCGGGATTTATGTAGCGGAAGAACGTGGAAGTTGGCGAACGCACAGATTCCTGCATCTGGATTTTTCTGTGCATAAGCACATTTCAGCTTTTGTGCTTACGTCATGTTATAGTGTGAATTCTATGCATGAGGCCCCTGGTGATCAGCGTCAATTTCTTCAAGAAACTTAATAAACTGACGATGCTGAAGTCCCTTCACTCGAATAAAGTTAACGAGTTTTACAACTGGCTTCACTACGTAGTCAAGCTGCAATACGGATTTACACAGTGCTTCCTGGTGGATTAGGCAGTGTAAGAAAAATTACCTCCTGCTCAGGGTTGTCCTCCTCCACCCACTCCTTGATTCTTTTGAGCAACCCAACGTTTTTTCCCAGTCAGATTTGGCGATCCATCTGTGGTAACGTTGGCGAGCATACTCCAAGGTAGCTTGTGCCTATTTATGACTCCCGACACACTGTCATATAAGTCCTCTCCCCACGTTTTCCCCTTTAGGGATTCCATGGCCAAAAACTCCTCCATTATCTCAAAATTGTCATTAATCCCTCTGATAAAAATTAAAAGTTGAGCGGTGTCCTTTATGTCATTACTTTCGTCCAGTGCCAAGGAATATAATGTAAATGACACCGCTTTTTTGTTTAACTTGCTAGCTAAGTCTTCGTCAATTAGCTCAACATGGCGAGTCACTGTCCTGCGTGATAAGCTAATTTTTTCAAACTTGTTCTTGCTCTCAGGACACAAGATACCTTCTGTCTCTATCATGCACTCTTTGAGAAACTCCCCTTCGGAGAAAGGCTTGCTGGTCTTTGCTAATTTGAATGCCAGCACATAACTTGCATTCATGCTTGATTCTTGGATGGCAGTTTGTCAGATAAAGGTGTTTTGCTGAGCCTGCAAAATAGCTGCCAACCTCTGAGCGGTAGCCGTCCGTTCTTGCGTTGACTGGTTGTTTAGTTGTCCTGCGGTGGGTTGGCACCCTGCCCAGGATTGTTTCCTGCCTTGTGCCCTGTGTTGGCTGGGATTGGCTCCAGCAGACCCCCGTGACGCTGTGTTTGGATTCAGCGGGTTGGAAAATGGATGGATGGATGGATGGTTGTTTAGTGTAATTAGCATGCTTGGTGGAAAAGTGACGGCTGATGTTGTATTCCTTTAAAACCGCAACGGTTTCTTGGCAAATAAGACATACAGCCTTTGACCGGACTTCAGTGAAAAAGTATTTGGTTGTCCATTCCTTATTAAACACTCGGCACTCACTGTCGACTTTTCTTTTGTTTGGCCCACTCATTGTTGCAGATGGGTTCAGAGCAGTAGCAGAGTAATAACAGAGAGTAACCCGGGCTCCGCAAAATCAAGTCAATGTATCACTGCGCGTAATGCGCCACCTGGTGGAACGCCAGGCATTACAGGACAAGGTCAAATGAATGCAGTCATAATTATGATATGATTTGGGCAATTTTGTACCAATCTTCGGCGGGCCGGTTTAAAAAAGACCAATGGGCCGGATGTGGCCCGCTGGCCGTAGTTTGCCCACCCCTGGTCTAATAAGTTAAAAAAGTATAATATTTTCATCCATACTTCATACTTTTTTCATCATGAATATTAATAATCACATTAAAACAACTCACGATTGTGGTCTATGTCATCTGTGTCACTGTCTACTTCATCTTCTTCAATATTTCCTCTAGTAAGGATGAGTCCACTAGGTCCTGGAGATTCTGAAAGAGAAGGGCAAGAATGCTTTACAATATAAATAAATTTGTTATATGAAATTGTAACTATTATTTCAAAACATTTAGCAAATTGTGAAATTTGAATCTCATTTATGTGAAAATTTTTAGAGCTTAGGAATTTTCTAATTTTTTTATTGTACTAGCCCTATTTGCATGAATATAAAATGTACCAAATAAGACCAATAGCAATAGTCACTTTTGAGCAGGGTTACTTTTTTGACTCCTATAGTCTCCTAAATTCCTAACATGTGCTAAGAACTATCAGTTGCATTAAGATTACAAAAATGAGTGCCTCAAGATCTTCAAAAAGGTGTATGCAGGTTTAGAAAGGACTATTCAGAGGGGACGGAAAAATGATATTATAATCAATGAAAAAGAGAAAATACTTGAATTGTGATACAGCAATTGATTGACTTCATTTGTATTAGCTTGACTTTAAAAGTGTTAAGATTTTGTCAATATACAGAGTGAGCCAAAATGAAGCACCACATTTCTCAAGGTCATTGTGTGATGTAGAGGCAGCCAAGTGGATTGGGATGGGGGTTCTTTGATAGGCGATCCCTTGTGATTTTCAGTCAGCAACATGTCTTTGTCCGGTGCGCACCATGCTTTCGTGTCGAAGCGTTCTTCAAAAACAACAAAAAAATGCTCACAAAATGTGTTTGGTTTAACTTATTTTAGTAGGAAGATGTAAGGGTAGATAACCTGGTGTAACATATTACGTAACCATGAACAGAATGCTTTATTTCAACTCTACAGCTATACTTAAACCCTCTGTCAATAAGGAAGAATATAAATATTTGCTTGGAATATGACAAAAACTGACTTAAGCCGACTAATTTGTGATTCAATTTTTAATTAACTTAAAAAGCATTATCAAAACAAAAATAAAAACACCAGTGGTTTATTGGATAACTATATAACAGTTCCCTGTCACATTCAGTTTATATCTTTGTAGCAAACAAAACTTGCATGCAAACTGTATTTGCCTCCTTTCGGGTTGCATGAAAACGTCACAGAAATTTTTGTTGCTTTCCTGGTGTTTTTGGTAGCTAGGATCCACAAACCCTGCTATTTGAATGAATCATTGTGATAATTTGTCTTTAAATATCATTGCCATGTCAGTTTTAAGATTCAATGACTCCACCTGCTGACCAAAATGTTAGTTTTGCTACCCTGAAGCATAGGCAGAAATGATACAATGGTGACATAATCCTTCCTTTATAATACACTTTAAATCATGTGGCAGGATAAAAGATGTAACAGCAAAGTCGTTCTATAAAAGTGATCGTGTCTATCACTCATTCATTAGGGCATGCCGAGCAGATGCTCCAGGATTCTTCCCACTATCTTAGGTTTAAAGGCCAAATGGGTGATACATACCCATACAGGCACACATATATAATCTATCTATCTATATAATCTAAAGTTTGTCTTGCCTCTGACCTGATTAAAAAGAATTACAATAACAAGCTAGTCTACATACATTTCTGAGGAACAGACAGTTTAGTCCTGCAAAAACTGACAATGACATATAGGGTACAGTGATATAAACATTTTGTGGAAGAACAAATTCAAGCTGCCCCACTTTTATTTATTAGCTGCGAGAAAATGCTCCTGTAATTGTACAACTGAAACTAACAGCTTAGCCTGTACAAGCAGTCAGGTTGCTGAATGAATTTGTCACTGTATGTTTTAGTTAAAGCTCAAAAAATCTGCTAGCTCTATTAATTTTTGACCCTGGGGTTTGCTCCTGAAAAGGCAATTCCACTACCTGTGATTCTCTTTCCTCTGTGTTATGGAGGAAACACTGCACAGTACTGGGTGGGGCAGAAATAACTCCCACATTTTGAAAAATCACTGTGGGGTCCCCAAAGCAGGTAGAGGGGTGGGGTCCGTTCCGTTAGGGTACATAATAAAGTTTTCAGTCGTCACCATGCCGTGGTCGGGTGAGCATCGAGGCTTTGTAGTGAAGGCTTTTTTCAAAAATGGTGAATCTGTAACTGCGAAGCAGAGGGCATTTCGCACGCGGCTCGGTTTACGTGCTAATGAAAGTGTTCCAGACCGGAAAACGATTTTGCTGTGGGTTCAAAGAGTAAGGGCAACAGGATCCGCACTGAAGAGAAAACCACCCGGACGTCCCAAAAATGTGAGAACACCCGAAAACATCGCTGCAGCGATGGCTTCGATTGAGCTGTCTCCAGCGTGTTCAGCACGGAAACATGCCTCAGCTCTTTGGATTTCAGAAAGAACTGTGAGGCGAATTTTGCATACTGTCCTTCATTGTGACATTTTGTGACTTTTTTCTGTGGGGGTACCTCAAGGCCGAGTTTTTCAAACATTGTCCTCGGTCCTTGGACCAACTAAAGCGAGGCCATTCAAGAAGAAATTGAAGGAATTTCGCCCAACATGCTAGTGAGAGTTATGAAAAACTTCCAAGAACTGCTCCAAATGTGTATCAGCCGTCAAGGCCACCATTTGGACAATATAATTTTTAAAAATTAAAGTAAAAAAACTTTTTTATCTACATTTGGGAAATAAAAAGTTTTGGTAATACCTCGTACCATTTTTTTTCAATCCCCCTTTGAAATATGGGAGTTATTTCTGCCCCACCCTGTATCTGTATACTGAACTGCAGAGAGGTATAATTTCAATGCTGTGTTTTCCTACTTGCACTAGAAGTTCAAAATACAATGTTATTTGAAAACTATACTTATCTGAAACCACGCAGAAAAAATATCAGAATTTAAATTGGACTGATGTATTTAAGTTAATTAATAAAATAAAAATACACATAAAACAATACTCTTGACAACCACACACACCATCTACAGGTGGCTGTAAAAATGTAAATATGTAAATAACTCAATCTCAAAATTAAAATAGTTTTGCAAATGACAATAACTGGAACAAAAACATACAACATGAGCCATCGATGTTCTCCTTTATTTTCATCTCTGTAAAACACTAACAAATAAAATCATTTTTTCCAAAAAAGCTATGTTACTGTAAGAATGTAACAGCAACCAAAGTACTAAATGATGCAAGAGCCTTGGAGTTTGATTCTGTAAAAATCCTTTCACACATCAGTTTTATTCACAAATAACTTACTGGGAAGGGCTATGAGTAAATGAAAGGTGAAATGGCAAGCTAAAATGCAATATTGCTCCCCACCTAAAATTCTGTGCAGATGCTCATGCTTGTATTGCTTTTCCATGGCTCTTACTGCAAGTTAAAGGTAAACAGAAATGTCACCTGTAGTACCAAGTGAATCACTTATTTATTTGAAAAGAACACCAGGGAAAATAACAAAAATCTAAACACATGGATATTGTTTTCTGCGCTTGAGGTGCAATAACTGGTTCTTTATAACTTTACTTTTCATTATTGTATGTGATGCTTTTACATAACTATTTCTACTGGTACTATGTTTGCTATACTTCATCTGGCTATTGTATACTCTGTACATTATTGAGACCTTACTAGATGACCTCTAAATTTCTGCTGAAATTCTCATTAATGTGATGTTGACGATGATTAAGTCAAGGGTAAAATTTTGAGCATATTGGCATGTTCCTTTATCTGCTCATGTTTTACACAGCAAAGTAATGTGTTCTGTCTGAGGATTTGTTCAATTAAACATACTTATGCAAGGAAATGATTAGCACAAAACAAAATGAAAATGCAATAATCAAATAAAACTGTCTTTGCTTTTCAGTTTGTTTTTCCAATATTTGTTGCAAATTCATTTGTAATTTTATTTCCTCTCTTGAATGAGATCCTAGCCAGCTCAACCAGTACTAAAAACTTTCCTGCATTGTATTTTGAGTTACCTTCTCTTACAATACTTTTAATGTTGCTGTGTGAAACTTGTTCACAGGTATTTGATACTGAAGACACTGTAATAACAAGAAACTCTTGCTAGGTTCACAATAGTTATTGTAATAAACTGTGGGAACCACATATTTGGGATAATGTTACATTGTTTATCCTCTATGTCACTTGAAAATTTAGAAGACCTCAGCCAGTTAAGTAGTTGAGATATTTACATTAAAAAACAAGTTACTTCTCACACTTCTTTTTGCTTTAGTTTGGAGATGAACTGGTGCTTTTCAGAGTAGTCAATGTTGAGTAAAATTACTAAATATCTTACTTGGGATTATAAAGCAAGTCACACATGGGAATGATCATGGAACAACACCTTGTTCACTAGGAAACACTGCCTTCACAACAACAGCTTTGCCATGCAAATGTTTAACAATAAAAAGCTTAAGTCATAAAGAATGTAATCTTCTAAAACAGAAACATATGCGACTCAACATTTAGTAGACATTCCATAACATTGAAATCCACTAAACCATGATGCCTGTATATACTGCATAATAATCTGTAAAAGTCTTACGCAAACTTAAAAATATATTTAAAGCTGGTTATTTGGAAAGAATGCAATTCTATGTTACTTGACTGAAAAAGACACAGACATTGATACAATAACAATTAAAGTCCTGTCTTTTTCAAAAAAGTCATTATTTTGTTAGTTTTACCTAAGAATTTGAAGCTGAACAAATTTGTTTTGGTATACTGTTAAGCTTTCAAGTAGACCTATGGTACTGAAAAGTCTTTCAAGCTTATTTTTGTATTTGGATAGGTCTTCTTTTGACTTTAGCTGCTTTCTGCTCATATCCCTGCCTAATTTATCCCACACACACATCTTCAACTAAGTCAGAGTTCTGTGGAGGCTAGTTTAATAGAGTTGCTGCTCTGTCTGTAGACTTCGACTCCAAGTAGGTTTTAACTGTGTTTTGTAGTGTAATTGGAGCATTTATTGCACTGAAATATGAAATTTTTGACAGTAAGTTGTTTGCAGGAAGGTAGAAGGCCAGATAATGACAAAGCTACCATCATACTTCATACTTCATAGAAAGCTGCAGACAGCTATCAATGTTTTTCTCCTCAACTCTTCTCCAGATTGTGAATTATAAAAATTTCAAATTTGGAGTCAACAGCCCCTAAGATTTTCTGCCACTGGTTGTCTCTTCATGCTTTATGGTCTTTTGCATACTGCAATTTCTTCTGATTGTTGCTTTTCTGCAAGACTGCTTTTTGAGAGGCAACACATTACAAGTTTATTCGTGACATCATGATGCTGAGAAGAATGAAGAAGTCTTGACTGTAGTCATTTAAGTGACTAGAATATGAAAGTATAGATGGAAAGGTAACTAAAACAACATAATACAGTTACTTAAACATTTATAGTCAAATAGCTGTGGCCTCTGTTGCCACTCTGGTATAAACAAAAAAGAGAAAACTATAAGAACACAAATGCTTTTTTTACATGCAAATATTTAAAAAACTCTCTTAAAACTTGTGTGCACCACCAGCCTACCAATGTACCTGAAAGTAGAAAAAACATCCCTGCTAAACGCAAATCCACCTTACAGATATTGCCATCTGTAATATATAATAATACACACTGCTTATTATACTCATTGTATTGACCCCTAAATCAAAGAAACTTTTGACGATTCATTTTCAGTATCTCCGTCTCACCGATGTACGCTTTGTCTGTCTTTCTTTGCTTGTTGCTCAACTATAACCTCACTTGCTTTCTTGCCTGTATTATAAGTGGCACCAGTACAGTAACACTTGTTGTATTTATAAATTTTCATTGTGTGCATCATCAGAGAGCACAAAACGAGGAGGTCCAGCAAAGGAGGGTACCAAAACCCATTTAAAGTGCTTCCATCTGAGATTGCTTTGATATTTATAATTGATTAGATTCAACTATGCAAATTTGATTTATATATTTCTTGTCAAATGCTGATGCAGTACACCGCAGTGCAGATTACAGTAATCTTATTCTGTTTTTAAACAATGGTCATTGAGGAGTGTAGGTGCTAATCTTTTTACGTTTCTTACATGTGGCTAAATGTTTAAAAGGGTTTTTATTCACATCCCTTATTTTAACATCTTATATCACTTCATGATCAAATAAATACTTACTGTCAAAATAACTAACTGTAAAACTAATTTTCTGTCTTGATAACAAGATTGTGCCAGTTGGAAACAAGAGGTGGATACATAATAGGAAATAAGCCCAGTGTAGCCTATTCTTTCTCTCATAAGCTTATAGTAGAATAGAACACTTGCATAACATGCAATCATATGAAAAGAACTGAATAAAAGTTATGAGTATTTATTTAATCTGCATGTGCGGAGGGATAAATATAATCTGCTCAGTTTAGGGTCATCTTTGGGGGCATGTGGAAATGGGAATGGATATTCTTTACTTCATCACACATTGATTAAGCATATTTGTAAAACACAAGAGACTTATTAACTTTGTTTTTTCTGGACAGTGTTATGAAGATTTATATCTGAACTTTGATTTCAATAGCATACAGTTAGGTCTATAAATATTTGGACAGAGACAACTTTTTTCTAATTTTAGTTCTGTACATTACCACAATGAATTTTAAATGAAACAACTCAGATGCAGTTGAAGTGCAGACATTCAGCTTTAATTCAGTGGGGTGAACAAAACGATTGCATAAAAATGTTAAGCAACTAAAGCATTTTTTTAACACAATTCCTTCATTTCAGGGGCTCAAAAGTAATTGGACAATTGACTCAAAGGCTATTTCATGGGCAGGTGTGGGCAAGTCCGTCATTATGTCATTATCAATTAAGCAGATAAAAGGCCTGGAGTTGATTTGAGGTGTGGTGCTTGCATGTGGAAGATTTTGCTGTGAACAGACAACATGCGGTCAAAGGAGCTCTCCATGCAGGTGAAAGAAGACATCCTTAAGCTGCGAAAACAGAAAAAACCCATCCGAGAAATTGCTACAATATTACGAGAGGCAAAATCTACAGTTTGGTACATCCTGAGAAAGAAAGCAAGCACTGGTGAACTCAGCAACGCAAAAAGACCTGGACGTCCACGGAAGACAACAGTGGTGGATGATCGCAGAATCATTTCCATGATGAAGAGAAACCCCTTCACAACAGCCAACCAAGTGAACAACACTCTCCAGGGGGTAGGCGTATTGTTATCCAAGTCTACCATAAAGAGAAGACTGCATGAAAGTAAATAGAGAGGGTGCACTGCAAGGTGCAAGCCACTCATAAGCCTCAAGAATAGAAAGGCTAGATTGGACTTTGCTAAAGAACATCTAAAAAAGCCAGCATAGTTCTGGAAAAACATTCTTTGGACAGATGAAACCAAGATCAACCTCTACCAGAATGATAAGGCGTGGAACAGCTCATTATCCAAAGCATACCACATCATCTGTAAAACACGGTGGAGGCAGTGTGATGGCCTGGGCGTGCATGGCTGCCAGTGGCACTGGGACACTAGTGTTTATTGATGATGTGACACAGGACAGAAGCAGCCGAATGAATTCTGAGGTGTTCAGAGACATACAGGTGCTGGTCATAAAATTAGAATATCATGACAAAGTTGATTTATTTCAGTAATTCCATTCAAAAAGTGAAACTTGTATATTAGATTCATTCATTACACACAGACTGATGTTTAATCGAATGTTTATTTCTTTTAATGTTGATGATTATAACTGACAACTAATGAAAGTCCCAAATTCAGTATCTCGGAAAATTAGAATACTGTGAAAAGGTTCAATATTGAAGACACCTGGTGCCACACTCTAATCAGCTAATTAACTCAAAACACCTGCAAAAGCCTTTAAATGGTCTCTCAGTCTAGTTCTGTAGGCTACACAATCATGGGGAAGACTGCTGACTTAATGGTCGTCTTTTGGACAACTGTCGACACCTTGCACAAGGAGGGCAAGACACAAAAGGTCATTGCTAAAGAGGCTGGCTGTTCACAGAGCTCTGTGTCCAAGCACATTAATAGAGAGGCAAAGGGATGGACAAGATGTGGTAGAAAAAAGTGTACAAGCAATAGGGATAACCACACCCTGGAGAGGATTGTGAAACAAAACCCATTCAAAAATGTGGGGGAGATTCACAAAGAGTGGACTGCAGCTGGAGTCAGTGCTTCAAGAACCACCACGCACAGACGTATGCAAGACATGGGTTTCAGCTGTCGCATTCCTTGTGTCAAGCCACTCTTGAACAAGAGACAGCGTCAGAAGTGTCTCGCCTGGGCTAAAGACAAAAAGGACTGGACTGCTGCTGAGTGGTCCAAAGTTATGTTCTCTGATGAAAGTAAATTTTGCATTTCCTTTGGAAATCAAGGTCCCAGAGTCTGGAGGAAGACAGGAGAGGCACAGACTCCACGTTGCGTGAGGTCCAGTGTAAAGTTTCCACAGTCAGTGATGGTTTGGGGTGCCATGTCATCTGCTGGTGTTGGTCCATTGTGTTTTCGGAGGTCCAAGGTCAATGCAGCCGTCTACCAGGAAGTTTTAGAGCACTTCATGCTTCCTGCTGCTGAACAACTTTATGGAGATGCAGATTTCATTTTCCAACAGGACCTGGCACCTGCATACAGTGCCAAAGCTACCAGTACCTGGTTTAAGGACCATGGTATCCCTGTTCTTGATTGGCCAGCACACTCACCTGACCTTAACCCCATAGAAAATCTATGGGGTATTGTGAAGAGGAAGATGCAATACACCAGACCCAACAATTCAGAAGAGCTGAAGGCCACTATCAGAGCAACATGGGCTCTCATAACACCTGAGCAGTGCCACAGACTGATCGACTCCATGCCACGCCGCATTGCTGCAGTAATCCAGGCCAAAGGAGCCCCAACTAAATATTGAGTGCTGTACATGCTCATACTTTTCATGTTCATACCTTTCAGTTGGCCAACATTTCTAAAAATCCTTTTTTTGCATTGGTCTTAATTGATATTCTAATTTTCCGAGATACTGAATTTGGGACTTTCATTAGTTGTCAGTTATAATCATCAACATTAAAAGAAATAAACATTTGAAATACATCAGTCTGTGTGTAATGAATGAATCTAATATACAAGTTTCACTTTTTGAATGGAATTACTGAAATAAATCAACTTTGTCATGATATTCTAATTTTATGACCAGCACCTGTACTGTCTGCTCAAATCCAGCTAAATGCAGTCAAATTGATTGTCCAATTCATGTCCATCATGAATGACCCAAAACATACAGCCAAAGCAACCCAGGAATTTATTAAAGCAAAGAAGTGGAAAATTCTTGAATGGCCAAGTCAGTCACCTGATCTTAACCCAATTGAGCATGCATTTCACTTGTTGAAGACTAAACTTCAGACAGAAAGGCCCACAAACAAACAGCAACTGAAAGCCGCTGCAGTAAAGGCCTGGCAGAGCATTAAAAAGGAGGAAACCCAGCATCTGGTGATGTTCATGAGTTCAAGACTTCAGGATGTCATTGCCAGCAAGGGGTTTTCAACCAAGTATTAGAAATGAACATTTTATTTCCAGTTATTTAATTTGTCCAATTACTTTTGAGCCCCTGAAATGAAGGGATTGTGTTAAAAAATGCTTAGTTGCCTCACACTTTTATGCAATCGTTTTGTTCACCCTACTGAATTAAAGCTGAAAGTCTGCACTTCAACTGCATCTAAGTTGTTTCATTTAAAATTCATTGTGGTAATGTACAGAACCAAAATTAGAAAAAAAAGTTGTCTCTGTCCAAATATTTATGGACCTAACTGTATGCTGGCCAATAAAAGGTACAATTTTTCATATAAAAGAAGAAAAAATAATGCAAACGTAATACATTGTAATGCGTAACATTTTATAATATACAACAATATTACATATTTAGTTATCTTTTTGTAAGTAAGAAGCATCACCAATTTTAATTTTGATTAAACCTGGCATACAAATTACATTTACCTTACAAAGTTTAAATATTTTTCTTTATTTTTTTTTAAAACATTTTCTCTAGAGACATAGGCACTTTTCTTCACCAAGGACAGCATAAAACTATGTTTACCATTTTCTTATGAAATGTAACTTTTTTTCCCTGTTAAAGCTACTTTTATTGGTACCTTGGTATTAAAAATGGTTTGGGAACCAGTGTAACAAAAACAGTAATCTGGTTTGGGAACCAGTGTAGCAAAAAACAGTAATATTTTTGAAGCCATTTAGTTTGACAGGAAAAAATTACAGCTCATACGAAAACACCAAGAATTATCATTTTTATTGTGTCTGCAACATATATCGTGTTCCATCAAAATCAGAAATGGTGATGGAAAAGCTATTTGTTGAATTAATTCAAAATATGGTAATAGTACCGCCCTACTCCAAAAATGTTAGAGTGCTATCTAAAATGCAAATAAAAACAGAATGTGATGATTTGCAAATCATGTAAACCCTACATCGAATTGAAAATAGTAAAAGTTCAACATATTAAATGACAAAACAGAATTTTTTTTTTTTTTTTTTTAAATTAATGCTTTAATGGTCCCTTCCCAGATGTGCAAGGTACCCATGCCATGTGCACTAATGCACCCCCATATCATCACAGATGCTGGCCTCTGAACTATGCACTGACAACAAGCTGGATAGCCCCTCTAATCTTTAGCCCCGAAGACGAGGCCTTCATGATTTCCATGAAGAATTTCAAATTTGATTTTTCAGATCACAGGACAGTTTTCCACTTACCTTAATTCCATTTTAATTGAGCTTGAGCCAGTGATGGTGGTAGTATTTCATGTTTAAATATGTTTTTTTCTTTTTTGCATGGTAGACTTTTAACTTGCCTTTGTGGATGCAGCTATGAACAGTGTTTACAGACAATGGTTTTCCGAAGTGTTCTTGAGCCCATGCAGTGATTTCCACTACATAATCATGCCTGTTTTTAATGCAGTGCCGCCTGCCGACTGAAGATCATGGTCAAAGAATACCGGCTTTCAACCTTGTCTATTGCGTACAGTGATTTCTCCGGATTCTCTGAAACTTTTAGTGATATAATGTAATGTAGATAATATACCCAAATTCTTTGCAGTTTTACTTTGAGGAGCATTTTTCTTAAAATTGATGTACTATTTACCAACACAGTCTTTCACACTATGGTGAATCCATGCCCATCTTTACTTCTGACAGACTCTGCCTCTCTGGGATGCTCTTTTTATACCCAATCATGTTACTGACTTTTTGCCAATTAACATAACTAGTTGTGAGATGTTCCACCAAGGTTTTCTTTTTGGTTAAGCATTACACTAGTTTTCCAGTTTCTTGTTGCCTCATCCCAACTTTTTGAAATGTGTTACTGGCATCAACTTTAAAATGAGCATATATTTTTCATAAAAATAAAATTTCTCAGCTTCAACATTTGTTCTATTTTCAATATTTGGTTTAAATGATTTAAAAATCACTGCATTCTGTTTTTATTTACATTTTAAACAGTGTGTGGAAACAGGACCACTGAGCCCCATTGAGACAGACCTGTTAAAAAAAAAACTAAAATAATATATAATGATAGGCGAAATAATAACTGGTAAAAACTATTTTTTTACCTGTTGTTTCGCTTGTTTCCATACCAAAAACTCCCATATCTTTGTGTAAGTTTTCCAACTGCTTTTCTTGTTTTTTGATTTGAGCCTGAATCTGTTGACAAACAGGAAGAAGAAAAATGTATGAGGTCCTTCTGTAGATATACTGTAACACTACATACTATGTCTGGACACTATTCAAGGAGTGGATGCACAGGTGGTACACATCAATGACAAGTTGTATTTGCCTCGCAACACAGTGGAACTATATAAAAAAAGGGCAGAACAGGCTCTTTTTCCTTAGGACACATTTCCTTTATTGCAGGAAGTGACATCTTTCACATCTTCTATAATTCTGTGAGGACCAGTGCAATATTCTACACAGTGGTGTGCTGGGCTGGTAACATCACTTCAAGAGAGGCCCATTGAATCAACAAGCTAGTTAAAAGGGCAAGCTCAGATACAGGACCCCCTGAGGTTTGTAGCAAAGATGAGAATTAAAACAAAACTGTGCCATCATGAACAATACTGCACATCCTCTCTCTGACACACTACAGCCGAGTACTTTCAGCCAACAAATTATTTAGTAGAAGTGTGTCAAAATGCTACTGGGTCTTATTTATACCAACAGCAATATGTCTGCATAATGCCCCACTGTGACTATAACAGCCGAGTCAGAACTTTTTCTTTCTTTTTAATTTTCTTGCTTTAGGCGTTATAGTGTGTGTTCAGAACAATGTGTGTGTGTATGTTTATTTACTTGTTTTTTTTTTTTTTACTTACTTACTTATCTACCTTTTTATGCATTTATTTACTTAAAGAGCTTCTGTAAAAAGCCAAATTTCCCTCTGGGGACAAATACATTCTATCTATACACTCATAAAAATAACTAAACTGAATTTCAACATAATTTAGCAAAAAGTCTAATACATTACATGAATCACAGCATATGATATGTTCTGAGGGATGTCTTTAATATAGTACTGTTAAAAACAGAAAGTTTCAAAAAGAGATACTGTATGAAGATGCATCTGTACTAAGCCACTGAGGCCTTCATTACAAGAAAAGTTAATAAACTATGATCAGATGACATGATATTTTAGTATCCTGTTACAATGAATAATCGTATTCAGCAGTATGTGTGGATGTGTATTACATAAGTCACTATCTTTCTTTACATTGACTTACATCACTACGTATTTTTATGATTTACAGTCCCTGGGAGTCTATCATAGTAATGTCTAAAGACGACAGATGAAACTAACACAAGAGTAGAGTCAGAAATGACTTTACAGCAGTGATTAGTCTTTAGATGGAAATGCACACAAAGAAAGCCACAAAGAAAACTATTTACAAAAGTAATGTTACAGTTTCTACACGAATAAGAAAGTCTTTTTCAATAAAACAGCATTTACCATTTTCTTTTGAAGTCTTTCATATTCAGGTAAATATTCCCTGAGCAGAAAAGAAAAGAAAAAAATTCTAATTTGTCATGTTCTAGGGACAAACTTTATATGAATGCATTTAGCATAATTATTTTATTTTAGTTGAAGTTAGTTTATTTTTCAGCTCATTATGCAAAATAAAAGTCACTTTCTTAGCTTCAGATATTTTAGTTGTTAGCTAACATGCACCATCATTCATTCAGAGTTCAATGAAGGAAAAGATCTTTAAGAGAAAGGGCATTTCTTATGGAGATATTAGTCATCTTTTTCACAAAAGCAGTTAACCTTATGAATTAAAATGTAAGAAAATGTCATGTAATTCACTTTAACTTCCCTTTCAATTCATAGATTGCAGTAAGCATACCATTTATAAAGAGATTAAATAAATTATGACAAATTAAGGTATTAAAAAAGTATTTCTGATATCCAAAGAAAACATACAATTGCATGCTATGCTTTCAATACATGATTATATTTAAAATAAAACTAAATGTGAACTGGAAGCTAAAAAATGTAGAATGTTTTGCTGGTCATTCTGGCACTTGAATTATAAGATCAGCTAATAAAAAATATTTATTATTGCATAAGAAGAAAATTAAGGAAACAATAGTTGGTTGAAGTTGGCGACTTAAACCTGTACATTTAGGATAAATACAGAAAGTTGAGTTAATCATTAATGCATTTTTTTAAAATATCAATTAATGTATGGCTATATTTACATATTTGCTTATGTTTCAAAGTGAAAAGCTTAGGTACTTGATAAAGCAGTCCTTTGATCTGCATTTACAAAATAATTAATAGCAAATACAATTTGCAGTTAATATCCATAAACAATTGAGACACTTAAGAAACCTTTAACTTTTTCACAAAACTGACCCAAATAGTCAGTTACTTTGTCAAGTGTCTTTCTGATAACAGTAACAACTGCAGGTATTAGCAAGTTATAGGTTCTCCCATTGTACATTATAGGCCAGTCACACAAGTGTTGCATTTTGTTGTAAGATTTTTTTTTTTTTTTTTTTAATGACCGAATACTCTGGTACTGTACCTTGAAGACGACCTTTACTACACTTACATTTCATATTCTTTTGCAGCTTCTGACACCTGCTGGAAGAGCTGATCTAACCCATTTCCTGTTACAGAAGAGACTCCAACTACCTGGAAAAATAAACTGCATATAAAATATATTTCAAACATTTTCATTCATTTATTAATGCTGAAAGCAATCCAGAACTAAAGCAGATGTTTAAAAGTTGGCATGAAAGTAATATCTAAAAGTGAATGAAGAAGAAACAAAGATGGTACCAGACTAAAAGCATGTAAGAATCATAATGAAACATGGCCCTGTTTGGCTGTCTTTTTGAGGAGTACAGTACAAAAAGCAAATAACTACCTGAGGTGTTGTTTCCATTAGTCTCGACTCTCAGGAGAGAAAGAGGAAACTACATAATTATGTTTTTTTTTTTTTTTTTTATTTTAGTTTGATTTGCCTGTAAATGTTAGTCCGTGATAAACTGGTGGATCCAGTATGCCAGCTTAAATTCTTCTTACGGTATGAAAAAAAAAAAACACATTTTCTTGGTATAGCAAAAATTAGTAGAAAATTGTGAACACATTTAAACACAAAATATGTTCTTGTACAAAATTTGAAAAGAGAAAAGAAACACCAATAGAAAACCACATTTTCTGTAATAGTGTCTTAAAGGTAATGCTTTGTGTATGGACTTGTAAGTGCACCGTCTGTAGCAAGTGAGCCAACCTGACTGGTGAGTTGAGACAGAGAGAGAAAGGAAAACAATATGTCTTGTGCTGTGTCTGCTTGGAGGAGGTGGTATGAATAAGCAGTTGCACTTTAATTTATTTTCAAAAGAGATGAACATCTACCAAAATTATTAGCATAACAAATTTTAATTTGTTTTCTGTCACTTGTGTTTCTGGAATGCTCCTTGCACTTCACGTTTTGGGATTGTGATTCAGTTGTGATACTAGTGTTAATCCTTAATTCTTTCCGTTTCAGTTTTTTTTTCTCTGCCTTGCAGCTCCCTATGACTGTTGTGTCTTTTGCTGTCTAGTTTACAAATGTTTATCTTAACTACTTAAAGGCACCCTTTGACAGGGAAGTCTATGCTGTGGGGAGGTTGTTACTGTAGGTTGTTTGTATAGTGGATATGTTTGTGATCCTTACACATGACTTTTGTTTTTCTTATCTCTCTCTATATATATAAAATCCAATATATGTCTGTATGTCTGTCCTATTTTCACGAGAGAACTACTTAACGGATTTAGATCAGATATTTTCTAGAATTTGCTTGAACATTCCCGTTGATTTTGCAACTTCTCTCATCGCGTTAAGTATCATAATTTGCTTGCAGCAGCGATTTATTCACACTAAGAGACTGCGGGCTGAGGGGAGGGGGAAAGCATGATGTCAGGAGTGGGGAGCCGGGCGGGGCCACCCTCACTCATGTGCCAGCCTCCGTTCAAGTTGCTGTACCTCTCGCCACATGCTGAAGTGCACCTCCGCCACACTAGCTAGCGATAGCCGTTTGTTCATTGATTTATAAAGTTTGTCCTCTTTCACGGAGTCGCGGGGACAACTAGTTGAACATAAATTAAAATTTGACCACAAAAATGAGAGGCAAATAACAGGAATGCATGTAAGCACAATTAGGCAATACTGGAGTTTTTAAAAAATAATTTTTAGTCTGAAAAATATATACAAATACATAATACTGGTGTCTGGCAAAGTATTTAAATCGTACAATTAAAAATTCTGTAATATGGCTTTTTGTCCATATCACCTAATCCTACCTGTGAATGTAACTTTTTTATTATTCACACTATACACATTTCTAATACCTTTTGAAACAAAAATTTGAGGGCGGGGTATATTCCATTTGTTACTTTCCCATAAGGAAGGGGATGGTGCATTCAAACAATGCTTTCATTTTGGTTTTTTTTAAATCCAGCAAACATAAATAATAAATCACTAGTTGATGTGTAACTTTCATTGGCAGTAGGGTCTTTTAAAAGGGCCCCATGCAGCTATTTACCTAGCTTATATGTTAAGTCTACCCCTTTTCAGGAAAGTTAACTTCATTCAATGAATTAAGTAATATACAAAACATTCTATAAAGAATATAGAATTCTTAAGAGACCTTCCTGAGGTGTTAACTGAACAAATAAGGCCAACATCAGTTGAACAACTTGCTTTGCTAATTCTACTTGCTGACAAATACCTTCCTCAGTAGTATGTGTAGGAAGGCTAAAATGAAAAATGTCTACCTAGATTCTGATTCTTGGTTAATTATGTGTATAAGCTAGGTATACATTTAATTATTTAGATCTTAATTGTGGTAATCTATTTGAAGCCCATTTTGGAATACAAAGTAGCAATTGTGTGGTCAAGGTTTAAAACAAACTGATAAGACAAAAATGGGCCAAGCATCCATGAAGATTTTTTAAATATGGCAAAAACCAACCTTATTTAATTTTGCTCCATTTATTAAATGCACTGTATTACACAAAATTAGTGCTTTAGACATGCCCTAACCTAATTAAATAAAAATATCAAACTAATTTCCAGATACTCTAAAATCATTACTGCAATTTAGCTGATAACATCTGAATAGTGAATATAACCAAGTAGTAAATAGTCTATTTGCCTACTATACTGGTTATATAAGAGAATGAAACATAACTGACTCCAAGCCAACCTTTTATATTTATTTATTTGCCAGTAACCTTTTTTTTGTCTAAGGGCTAATTTTTAGAATCTGGTTGCTTACAATAAACAAAACTATCCATATCTAAATGTAATACACACATATTGCAGAGAGAATAAACATCTTCAGAAATTAAAGTAATGGGCTCTGCTTTAAATACCAAGTTTATAAAGTAAGATTTTCAACAAAGCATCATAGTTATGGCTACAAGGGGCAAATCCACCCAGCTACTGTATTTGCTTTTGCAGATTCTATATAATAAAGGCTTTCTATTACCATATAAAAACAAAAGTAAGAGAAGCACTACGTAATTTAATTTAAATGTTACAGTATATAATGAAAGCGTTTTGTCACTGAGCACCAAAAAACAGCACACATACCCGGAGGTTACTGTAGAACTCATCCAAGACAAGACTCATTGACCGGGTCAAGTTACTGACATATGATGTTTCCTGGTTCAAAGCATCTTGAAAAACTTCAAAATCTTGCATCCAATCAACTGCAAAGCTATGATCAATGATATCAGTCTAAAAATAAACCAAGAAGTCCAAAAATACAATGTGAAAACTGAGTTTTGAAAATTTATGGTTCATTGGCTTGGGGGAAAATTTGCAAAATTTTAAATGTTGTGAGAAGTCAAGAAAATTACACCTTTTATTGGCTAACTAAAAAGATTACAATATGCAAGCTTTCGAGGCAACTCTGTTAATTTTAATTCATTATTAAATTTTATTCTTCTATTAATTTTTTTACATTTAAGATGTCTCACTTAAAGATTTACCAATGTTGTTACTTGTCCTAGTGTGTGTGTATGTATATATATATATATATATATATATATATATATATATATATATATATATATATATATATATATATATATATATATATATAAACACAGGGAACTCCAGTTTCTGTATTACATCTTGCCTGAACAAGCGGCCTGAGTTGCCTCGAAAGCTTGCATATTGTAATCTTTTTAGTTAGCCAATAAAAGGTGTCATTTTGCTTGACTTCTCACTACATTCATAATGGCTAACACGGTACAACACCCTAGTACTACAAAATTTTAAAGTAACACTAAGTAGTAACATAAGACCCAGTTACTAAGAGCAAAATTAAATACATCAATGGAAATAGTAAACCATACAATATATTTGGTCTGACTCAAATTTTCACATGATGGCAGCAACAGTAAAATTGATATGGTTTCAATTATAATAACTGTAAAAGGTAGCAACCAATTTTCTTTGTATTATTATCCACTATAATATCAAACATTAAATTAAAAGCTACACAAGGAAGTAAAGAAAAATAATATCTTAATTACTTTGGGAAGCATAAACATTAAAATGGCTGAATTTAACAAATTCTTATTAGAATAAGAATGCTTAGTATTAAACATAGGTGGCTCTTAAAGGTAAAACAATAAACAACAAATGTATGGATTACATTAAAACACAAGTAACAATAATTGAGGATAATACTGAAAACAAACAAGCAACAACAGAATACAATCTTAAAAGAACAAAAGCTAAAGACTAATTTATGTTCCAAATATTAAAACATCATGACTTTATTGGCCTTGTAATCAAGAAGGCAACTAGAATAAAATATTATATGGTGCATCAAGAAGAATAATCGTTGGTAATATTTTGTAAGCTATGTATTTGGTTAAAGAAATAGTCCTCCTAAAAATTTTATTTTTTTTATATGTTACTCACTCCAAGAACTTTCTAGTAATGGCTGAGAGAAATTAATTAATTTCATATTCTCATGCAGAATGGGCAATAGTCGCCAATGCTGTACAGCAGTAAACAATGACAAAAACATTCATGGAAAAAAAACAAAACAAAATCTCACATTACTCATGTTGCCGCACCTACCACAAGACAAAACAGCTTGGGATCCTGGTTGGCAACCCCCCAGGAAGACATGTGGTCCACTCCCATCCTCCGGAATTGACCCTATCTGCCACAGCCAAGTGTTACATGGGTGTCCCCTTGGCCTGGTCCACCACTCGGATCCTCAAAAATGAGGATCCTGCGAGCTGAAACACACTCGAGGAATCACGTCACATGGCCGTAGTGCTATAACCGATGCTCTCTCACAATGCCGCTAATGTGCCTCATTCAGGAGTCCATGAGCAACAACTCATTCGACACAAAGTCAAACCAGTGGTACCCAAGGATTCTCCAAAGAGACACAATACCAAAGGAGTCCAGTCTTTGTCTCAGGTCACTGGATAGCGTCCATATCTCACAACCATGTAGCAGGACAGAAAGCACCAGGTCTCTATGACTTGGACCTTCATCCATTTGCATAGGTATCAGGAGTGCCACACACCCTTTTCCAGCAACGTCATGACCATCCATGCTCTCCCAATCCGTCTACTGACTTCATAGTAAGATTCACCAGAGACACTTTCTCCACAGACACACACAATGCTGATGGCTGTGCCTAAGAGGACATTAAAAGCCTGGATCTTGAGCCCCGATCAGAGCCTCCATTGACTCCGCGAAGGTCACAACATCATTGGCAATGTCAAGATCAGTGAATTTTTCTTCGCCAACAGATGCCCAACAGCCACTGGACCCCAACGACCTTGCCCAACACCCAGTCCATTCAAGCACTGAACAGAATAGGTGCAAAAACACACTCCTGACACATTCCAGAATCAACTAGGAAAAACGCAGAGGTTCTGCCTCCACTCTGCACAGCACTCACAGTACCAGTGTACAGGCCGACCATGATATCCAGCAACTTTGAGGGGATCCCACGAAGTCTCAGGATGTCCCACAGGGCAGCTCATTCAACTGAGTTGAACACTTGTGTGAAAATCGACAAAGGCTGCAGAAAAAACTCAGTTGATATTGCATTTGTACTTCGTAAGAACCCTCAGTGCCAGGATGCAGTCGATGGTAGACTTTTTAGGCATAAAACCAGACTGCTCTGGTTGCTGATAGGTGAGCACATGATCACGGATCCTACCGAGGATGACCCTAGCAAGGACCTTACACAGCACCGAGAGCAGTGTTATCCCCAGAAGATGCCGCAATCCAGGCAATCACCTTTCCTTTTCCAGAAGGGATTGACATGTCCCGTTTTCCAGTCAGTTGAGGTGACGCCAGTCTCCCATATGGAAGCAGATTGCTTGCAATGCCAGGAGAACAGCGTTACCACCAGCCTGGAAAAGTTAACCCCTGATACCACAGATCCCTGCTGACTTCCTTACCCTCAGCTGGTTCAGTACCTGTGCAATCACATAAACCAGTGCACATCATAAACAGGAAACCAAAGCCTCTTGGAAATGATGTTTTGAATTGAACACCCACCTCGCCCCATCATTTGCCAGTTAAGAGTCCGGTCTTCAGCATTGGTCACTGATCGATTCTATTATGTCAGATTTTTTTCTTTACCTACTCTGCTTGAAAACATGCAATTATTTTTTTCTCAGCTATCATTACACAGTACAATGGGTAGGTAACATATTAAAAAAATATTTTTTTAGTTGGAGTATTTCTTTTAAAAGAAGCAAAACCGTTTTCCAATGTTACATATTTTAATTAAATGAAATACCTACCTTATTCATTGCCACAATAAAGGGAAGCTTTGTCTTATACAGGATGCTAGAAAAAAAAAAAAAAGAATATTTCAAATTTACATTTTTGTATCCTGATGCATGTTTCTTTGTGAAACTACCTTTTTGTATTGATCATAGGGAAACTGAAACTCTTCTTCTGACAATAAGGTGCATTTTTGACAATTGTACTAAAAATCTGCGGAATTTAACATAAAATATACCTCTTTAAGATAATTTGCAAGTTCTTACAAAAATGTATGCAATGCATGTGTCAAAATGTTTATTTATGGTGAATGAACTTAATACAGTTTAATACAGACAAGCTGGTTCTCAATACACTTACATAAGCATTTTGCATGCCCCTGATAACCTTTATAAAAAAGTGTTTTGGCCGAGCATAAGGCCAGTTATGCACTTCTTCTTCAACTCATTATTACCAGTAAATCAACAACCTCTCTTAGTGGTAATGAGAATTCCTGTCACTACTGTTCTGTCAGTGAAAATGATGGCCCTAGTTTTCCCCTGCTCCTCATCAGTGATCATCCTGAGTGCTCTGCATTTGCTGTACTTGCGTGTTTATTTTCCAGTACCTCTACCACTTTTATACAATTTCTCTTCTGCCCCCCCAAAAAAAAAAAAAATCACACAACACTGCTCTATTCTTCTGAAGTTGATGTTCACAATTTAATATTAAGATTCATCATAGTTACAGCATTAGTACAAATAACTAATGTTATTCTGATCAAATGCTGAAATGTATAGACAGCAGTTATTCTTACCAGGATTACTGCCAAAGAATTTCTATAATTCTAAGATCTGCAAATTTATGAGCTTTGGCTTAATTAAGTACTATCAGAAAGACATTAGGAAAAATTTTAATCTATGGCACAGCAGCAAGGAGGAAACTACTCCTCATTGATAATATGAGTACTCATTTCAGATTTGACAAAATGCACCTCAATGATATTCACAAGTTACAAATAACGTTTTATACACTGAATAGTGTGAAATGCAAATGTTTGAGCTATTCAACAATCAATAATGATGATGATGATCATGTCATGGTTTGGAGATGCTATACTTCATTATGAGCTGGATGACATGTCATTAGTTAAGAAATTATGCATTCTTCTCTTTATCAGAATTTGCAAGGAGACCATTATTAACAATACTACTACTACTCTTTGTCTAAAATAATAATAATTATATTCCTAGTTAAATTTAAGTAACTTTGTTTGAATGATTTGCACCCTCGGGGATAAATAAAGTTCTATCTTTCTATCCATTTACTCAAAGACCAGATCTACAACCAGGCTAAGATAGCATAGTATGACATAATATAAACCACTCCAGATTGAGACCCCATAAATATCACTGAACTAAAGAAGGTCTATGGGGAAGATGTGCCAGAATGTTCAGTACAGTGCTACAGGAGAATGACTACAATTACTTTTTCACATGGAACATTGGCCACAATATTGCTTTAATAAACAATGTATTTTATTATTTGTTTGCTCAGGATCACTTAAAGAAAATACAATATTGGATTAGGTTGAAGATCTCTTAACTGCTGTTAAAATATGCAGTAATGCAGGGCTCCAAGACTACAGCTAAAATGGCTGCAAATACAACAAATATTTAGAATTTGCAATAATATTTTAAAGTTTAGTTGCCACTATCAACTGACACCATGGCTTTTTTTTTATTTTAAATTGCAGTTATTTAATTATAGCTTTAACATCATTACCACCATCTCCATGCAGTACTGGTCTCACGCACAGAAGTAACATCGGTTAAACATAGGCACCAAAAACACAATCTTACTCATCAGGGGATAAATAGCAGATGCCTTCTCAGTTTATTGGTTGGTAGGTTGCTATTTGAACAGCATTTACAGCCAAAGGGGAGCGGGGTGGGTGTTATCAGCTGATTACAAAGTGATATATAGTGTGACTGAAAGAACAGTTCCTCAGATAGTGACAGTCCAACAGTTATGAAACAGTAGTCAATGACGTACTTCTCAATTTGCGTCGTGAGAAATGCTGCTAATGGTTTTTGAATCTCCAGGGAGCAAAGTAGCTGCATTGGTTTTAGACGATTCCTTACAGTATTTAAATCTGTTCATAACTGACAATATAATTGTTGTGATTGAGACCAACAGGTATGCTGAGACTTATGCAGCAATGCACACTGAAAACCAAATGCTAGCTGAATACAGTGGTAGCAGTAATAATGAGCTGCTTTTTTCTGGCACATACATATCAAGGCATAATTTGGAAGCTTTAATTTGAAACGTGATCAATGACATTGCAATTAGAGATGCTCCAATTGAAAGGCCACCAATGTAAACTGGATGATTTGAGTCTTTTTTTAGTACAATAGGCAGTTTGTAAATTGGCTGATCACAAAAACCGATCTTTTCAGCCCCTGCTTTTCTAGGTTTTCAAGTAATTTATTTGCAGTGCTCCTTTACACAACGTATTACAATAACTTTGGCTTATATTTTGTTTTTAGAGAAATGGTGAAAAATTACTTTTTTTTTTTTTTTTTTTTTTAAATAATCCTTGTTTAATATGACAGCTTGTAATTATGAGAAGCAATTTATTTTATTTTGTGCCATATGCATTGCAGATAAATATTTTTGTACATGGATGGATGGATATTTTAATAGTATGCATTTTAAGGAAATTTTATTTATCTTAGTATTTTATACTCACTAAGCAATAAGCCTACAGAATTTCAGTTTGATCAGTTAACACCTGTGGTATTCTTGATTTGTTAAGTCGCTCTGCATTGTCCTTGAAAATGGGCATGCCTTTAGGTATCATGAAAAATATAAGTAGAGAAATAGTGATTATGACTGTTTCTTCAGAATCATAATAATAAAACAAAAAATCTATAACATGACAACATTTAATGTAGTTATGCAGTAATTTTTAGTACTCACCTGCAGGCATACAGCATGTTTGACATAAAGGTGACAGGACTGGTGCTACGAGAGGTATCCATTACATAGATTACTACACAAGGAAATGTGGATGCCTATAGTAGTGGGGGAAAAAAAATCAAAATTGTTTCGCCATATTTAGATTTGTATATTAAAAACCAAACACTCAGCGAACCAGTAAGAAAAAGGCTAAGGAAAGTGACGAGATGTACTTTCATTAAAAATATTTATTATATATATATATATATATATATATATATATATATATATATATATATATATATATATATATATATACACACACATACATACACAGTACTGTGCAAAAGTTTTAGGCAGGTGTGAAAAAAATGCTGTAAACAAAGAATGCTTTCAAAAATGGAAGTGTTAATCATTTATTTTCATCAATCAACAAAATGCAGTGAATGAACAAAAGAGAAATCTAAATCAAACCAATATTTGGTGTGACCACCCTTTGCCCTCAAAACAGCATCAATTCTTCTAGGTACACTTGCACACAGTTTTTGAAGGAACTCGGCTGGTAGGTTGTTCCAAACATCTTGGAGAACTAACCACAGATCTTCTGTGGATGTAGGCTTCCTCACATCCTTCTGTCTCTTCATGTAATCCCAGACACACTCGATGATGTTGAGATCAGGGCTCTGTGGGGGCCATACCATCACTTCCAGGACTTCTTGTTCTTCTTTACACTGAAGATAGTTCTTAATGACTTTGGCTGTATGTTTGGGGTCGTTGTCCTGCTGCAGAATAAATTTGGGGCCAATCATACACCTCCCTGATGGTATTGCATGATGGATAAGTATCTGCCTGTATTTCTCAGCATTGAGAACACCATTAATCCTGATCAAATCTCCAAATCCATTTGCACAAATGCAGCCCCAAACGTTCAAGGAACCTCCACCATGCTTCACTGTTGCCTGCAGACACTCATTATTATACTGCTCTTCAGCCCTTCGACAAACAAACTGCCTTCTGCTACAGCCAAATATTTCAAATTTTGACTCATCAGTCCAGAGCACCTGCTGCCATTTTTCTGCACCTCAGTTCCTATGTTTTCGTGCATACTTGAGTATGGTTTTTTGGCTGCAACTCTTCCATGAAGACCACTTCTGGCCAGACTTCTCCGGACAGTAGATGGGGGTACCTGGGTCCCACTGGTTTCTGCCAGTTCTGAGCTGATGGCACTGCTGGACATCTTCCAATTCTGAAGGGTAATAAGCTTGATGTGTCTTTCATCTGCTGCACTAAGTTTCCTTGGCTGACCACTGCGTCTACAATCCTCAACGTTGCCCGTTTCTTTGTGCTTCTTCAAAAGAGCTTGAACAGCACATCTTGAAACCCCAGTCTGCTTTGAAATCTTTGTCTGGGAGAGACCTTGCTGATGCAGTATATCTACATTGTGTCTTGTTGCTGTGCTCAATCCTGCCATGACATGAAACTGTCTTCCACAACCTCACCTTGGTGGCAGAGTTTGGCTGTTCCTCACCCAGTTTTAAGCCTCCTACACAGCTGTTTCTGTTTCAGTTAATGACTGTGTTTCAACCTACGTGTGACATTGATGATCATTAGCACCTGTTTGGTATAATTGGTTAATCAAATACCTGACTATAATCCTACAAAATCCCTGACTTTGTGCAAGTGTACCTATAAGAATTGATGCTGGTTTGAAGGCAAAATGTAGTAACACCAAATATTGATTTGATTTAGATTTTTCTTTTGTTTGCTCACTTTGTTTATTGTTATCAATTTACAAAATGCAATCATTATTTATATTTCTGAAAGCGTTCTGTTTACAGCAATTTTTCACACCTGCCTAAAACTTTTGCACAGTACTGTGCGTGTGTATATATATTATACACACACATACATTTATAAATCTACACATACTTAGTCATCCATATGAGTACAAAAACTGTGAGGATGGACAGGGCAAGATCCAGAGCAAAAGTAAAATAAGGTGGAAAGGATTCAAAACTGGCCGGCCCTCATAACTGTGGACTGTTTGATTTCTTTAAAATAAACTGAATGAACTTTTATATTTCATAGCAAGTCACAGTAAGCTCAGGTGCTGTGGCATTTTCTGTACATCAGTGAAATAGCTTAAACGTTTTATTTCTAATGTTGGATAGGTTTCATTTGAAAGAAAAAAAAAACAAACAGAGGGAGTTGAAAAGGTGAGGGGACTGAAGATTTATGCAAATGAGTAACAGTAAAAAGTGAACACATAAGTAAAATGTGTTATCCAGACATTGAAATACTGACACAAATGAAGTTGCATCATCCTGATTAATATTTACAAAACTCAAACTACCTACAACTGAACACCAGCAAAACCAAGGAGCGGGTGGTGGATTTTAGAAGGACCAGGCCCCTCATGGACCCCGTGATCATCAAAGGTGACTGTGTGCAGACCTATAAATACCTGGGAGTGCAGCTGGATGATAAATTAAACTGGACTGCCAATACTGATGCTCTGTGCAAGAGAGGACAGAGCCAACTATACTTCCTTAGAAGGCTGGCGTCCTTCAATATCTGCAATAAGATGCTGCAGATGTTCTATCAGATGATTGTGGCAAGCGCCCTCTTCTACACGGTGGTGTGCTGCGGAGGCAGCATAAAGAAGAGGGACGCGTCACGCCTGGACAAATTGGTGAGGAAGGCAGGCTCTATTGTAGGCACAGAGCTGGACAGTTTGACATCAGTGGCAGAGCGACAGGCGCTGAGCAGGCTCCTGTCAATCATGGAGAATCCACTGCATCCACTAAACAATATCCTCTCCAGACAGAGGAGCAGCTAGAGCGACAGACTGCTGTCACTGCCCTGCTCCACTGACAGACTGAGGAGATTGTTCCTCCCCCACACTATGCAACTCTTCAATTCCACCCGGGGGGGTAAACGTTAACATTATACAAAGTTACTGTCTGTTATACTTGCATTTTTATCACTCTTTAATTTAATATTGTTTTTTTTATCAATATGCTGCAGCTGGAGTATGTGAATTTCCCCTTGGGATTAATAAAGTATCTATCTATCTATCTATCTAAATCTCGGCAACAGAAACAATTCATTCTGCTGCCAACACTCTAATTAATGAATCATTCTGACCCTAGAATGCTGGTGACTCAACCAGGGGAACGTCTGAATGAACAAATGTCTATTAGCATATTCCATTTGTGGAGAAAACACACTGAACCTGCTATATTCAAACGTTACTGCCTTTAAAATGTACAAGTAAACCTATGGCACAACTGGGCATGTGGGACAATGTTACCGCCACCTACAAGCCTGTTACTGACAGCAGCAACTGTCTTATTAGCGAAGCCAGAAGTTCTTATATATTTGGAGAGATATTTTTTTTTTTTTTTTTTTTAAAGAATGTTCACATTTTGTTTGAGCTTCTACAACATTCACCTGTCTCTCCCAAATTTGTCAAATCATTTGATTTTTATATTCAAGGATTGGACTGTTTAAACAGGGGTCTTATGGGGGGGGTGGGGGTGCTTGGAAGGGTAATATTGGACTTTCCAGAACTTCATTGCCTCAATTATGAGGAGGCGGAGAAGTACAAATTGACCTAATTTCATTGCCTGGCTCAGTTTATTACAATGTAAAATGTTTGTAAAAGAAAAGAAAAACATTAAAGTACTGGGAGGAATGGAAGGGCAAACTTACAAGCGCATCTGTAATTATTGTTCCAGATGCAGACCACGTGAACACTTCAATTTGTCCTGGAGTGTCTATTAGCACATATCTGTGAAAAGAAAGATAAAATAAAAGAAAACAAAACAAGCCATACATAAAATAAACCTAAACAACAGTGTGTGCAATCTGGCAACAGAGTAAAAATAAAATATTTAGAGCAAAACAGGATTTGCAAGAATGTGAGAAAACTTTTGACTGAAACAGTTTTTTAATGTACTTTAAAATCATCTCTTTATAAATATCGATGTCTAAAGTAACTTTATTTGCTTTACTTGATTTTTCCACAAATTTACATTTTGTACCACATTACTGTGCTTGGATAAGCTGAAATTATTCAGTTCTGCTGTTAGTCTTTAATTCATCTCATTACCTACAGCTTGTCAAGTAGATTAGTAGCATCTGTTTATTAGCTCTGTTTTGCCCTTCTCACAATATACAGAGCCAAAGGGGTTATTAGATCTGGCTAAATGAGTACATATACAGGTTGAATCCACACACTAATGACTTGTATTCCAGACAGCATGCTTTACAGACCAACTACCTATTATTTGTCTTTCTAGTCATTTTTCACACTATCCGAACGAAGACAGCAAGAACTAGAACTAACCTGGACAAGCTGTTTTTTGTTTTTAATATTGTAGGGTGTACTTTCTAGGTTAAGCTTCCATGCTGCAAAACAATACTCAATGTTTACTTCCTTGTGATGGGCTGGCACACTTTCCAGAGCATTTCTCTGCCTTTCATCCAATGCTGCCAAGACAGACTCCAGACAATGACTGCATGGTATACTGGTACTGGAAAAGTACCAAAAACCCAAATATTAAAAGGGTACAGTATCAGTTTTTTGGGTTTTTCAGTAATAGTAGTAAACATCAGCTTTCCTCTCAATCCCAACCAACAACATTCACAATCACTGTTGTGGAAAAACGTTAATTTCTTAAGAGTTCACTAAACAAAAGTTGGCGGGGACTCCTCCCCCTTGCTTTGATGCAATGTGGACTTCAAAGATGACCCCCCCCCCCCCTTTACTTTGACTTCACAGGAATAACTGCTTCTATGAGATTGAGATATTACAGCCATCAAGAGCGAAGTGGTGCGTAGTTTTGGTGTATTAGACAAGTGAGCAATTGTGTAGTGCTCTAGTGAACCGTTTTGGTACCAGTATGGAGGTCTGAAAGCTGGTATTGATACAGAAGTAAAAATACTGGTATCCAACACTACTTCAGCCACCTCATGACCATATGTGTAAGGGCATTAATAATAAAGAAAAATAAATCCTTCTATAGGGTATCAGACAGCTCAAGGGCATCTGTTAATTGTCCCAGTTTGCATAATATCTAAACTTTCCTTCGCTATGTTGTCAACATATAGAACACATTTAACATATGTGCAATATTCCAGCCAGAAAAAACTCCTTCATCCAATGTTATGTCGATGGAAATAAAGCTGATACGGACAACACAGAAAAAAACAAAATAACACTGCAGAAAAACAGGACAGGGGAAAAAGTTACCTACTTGCAATCACTCTGTTTTTTTTCAACAAACTTAATCACCTGCATAACAAAATAAAAAGTTAAGACAATAAAAAAATGTTACATTCATAAAAAACATTTTTGTGATCAAAATTTTATTTGAAGGAAAATACAATGGCATAATAAACATATCTAGTGAGAAACAATTAACACTTAAATAAAGAGTACCCAACTCCTAAAAATGCATCCCCACCCCCCCCAACCCAAATAGCTTTAAAAAAAATGTAAACATTAAGCAAGAACTACCTGGTCAAATCTAGTTGCAAAAAGATTTAGTGATGTCACAATTCCCCCGTTGGGTCCAAGACCATATCTATATTAAAGAGTCAAGTTGCTAAATAGAACAAAATACATCTTTAAAATGACTGCTCAAGAGAATGCACAATGTTCAAACTAGGATCTTCTGATCACACATCTAACAAAAATTGTCACTAAACTGTAGGGACCTTGTCCTCTCCTTGTTAAAATAGTTTTTTGCAAAAACAGTAGTGAGAAGACTTTAGGGACCTCCAAAGCTAGACTTCAAGCTTCATATCTATCAACAAATTTCTAATTCAATATGGCACTGCAGGAAAAAGAAAACACATGAACGTATTAATTCCTTACTAGAAATTACATAGCAACATAATAAATGAATGAGACAGAGTATCTGGTATGTATCTGAGGGGGCAACAACTCTTAAAACAACTAAAGATAACTAATATATGAACTATAGTAGTGTTACTTAGATCAGTAAAGCAGTCATTGTAGATAAGAATCTTTCAGCAGAACACATAACAACAATATAATTAATACAAAAATCAAAATTACTAATAAAAGGATACTGCTTCATTACTTCTTTATAATTCACTGTGTCTCGTATATCTGGAAAAAAAAAATCCTAAAGTGATCACTCACATTCTAATTTAAGATTATTGGAATAAAAACATGTTTTCTCTCTCTAACCTCAGTATTATACATTTTGAGAATAAGTTTAATTTCTGAATCAATTTTTACAACTACTATATGCTGATAATATTGCAGTGGTGTTTCTTTTCTTGAATATTTTTAAATTTAAACACATAATTCTTTTAATGTTTTAATAATGACTTCTTCCAGGGTTGGTATGGGTTTTTTATTAGTATTCTGTTTTTTCTCTCACATTCTAAAGGCATACATGTTGTGTTAAAAGGCAATACTACAAAAATAACCCAGTATTAGTGAGTATGGGACTGCACACTATAATGGACGCACCCTTGGCAGAGTTAGTTTCCACCATATGCAAGTGTTGCACAGTGCTAATGGCTCAAGTCCACGTGACCATTAACATGTTAGAAAATGACTGGGTGACAGATTTGTTTAGATATCAGGGTTTGGATGTCTCGACCACAGTCCAGGACCTAACAGCTCAAACTTACCACCACGTCTTTATGGATACTAAAAATTCAACTTCCTCCTGGTCACATCTTTCTTTCATTAAAGGTTTACAAGCCAGGCTTTTAATTATAAAGATGCATGTCCTTATCCGACTTAATTTTGTAAATACCCTGATTTATCTACCTTCCCTACCAGATCTCTGTCCTCATTTTTATAGAACACCACTGATTAACTCGAGGTTGGATATAGCGGTCACTTTTCCAGACTTAGAATGAAACATAGTAACAGAAATTATTCATTCTCTTATTAACACTATAATGAAAAATCCCTGCAGTTATAATATGTAGGGACTTCAATCATGTGACTTTGGAAGAAAGTTAAACTTACAAGTGTTTATGTCAAGTTGCCTTAAGGAAACAAGCTGGGCCTTCTGTATTCAGATGTGAAAGATGCCTTTAAGTGTAAACTTGAGGCACCTCTTGGCATATTTGACCGCAATCCGATCCATCATACTCCAAACTACAAGCTTGTTATTAGATGGCAACCTGTTACCACCAGGATTGTGAGGAAATGAAGCTTGGAAGCTGAAATGGGTCTGAATGACTGCTTCCAAAAGACAAACTGGGAAATGATGTGCAAGTCATATTGGGATTAAATTGAGGGACTCAACCACTGCATCACAGCTTTCTAAACACCAAGACCTGGATTACTAAGGAACTTTAACGTCTCCAGAATGAGTAGAGTATTCCAATTTGTTGGAATGCCTGTATAGCAAGTGCTGAAGAAAAAGTTTAGTGAAGGAAAGGAAGCTTACAAAGCTAAAATAGAAAATAAACTCACTCAAAATAACAAAGAGTGTTTGAAATGGACTGGATCTAATTACTTAATTTAAGCAATACAAGACTCAGGTGCTAGAAGGGAATGTGGAGAAGGCTAATAGCCCTGAACCAATTTTTTTTTTTTGTTATTTTCCCTCTTTCCAACATCACCATCCCCGGACTGCATCAACAACTACTACCATTTCAACTGGTATGGCCAGTGAGAACTCCACCTTCAATCATCAGTTTATGGATGGTTTATAGATGTGGTGAGAGAGGACATGCAGGTGATCGGTGTAACAGAGCAAGATGCAGAGGACAGGAACAGATGGAAAAAGATGAACCGCTGTGGCAACCCCTAATGGGTGCAGCCGAAATAAGAAGAATAAGAAGATGGGCTGTCCATAACTGATGACTAAGTATGGAGACAGCTGATGAGCCTACACACAAGAACACCCATGGGACCACATGAAGTCAGTGCCCAAGGTCTTAAGACCTCTGTTACCTGTTCAGTCTGTCATTGAGGCTGCAAAAAGGGTTGCTGCTGTGGAAAAATCCTACATTGTTCCAGCTCCTAAGAAGGCGGATACCCCTGTAATGACTACAGACCAGTGGCAATAAAGTTCAACATTATGAAGACATCTGAGAGGCTGATCCTTAACTATTTTAGACCTCTAGTTAAAGATGTCTGCGGTGGGTTGGCACCCTGCCCATGATTGGTTCCTGCCTTGTGCCCTGTGTTGGCTGGGATTGGCTCCAGTAGACCCCCGTGACCCTGTGTTCGGATTCAGCGGGTTGGAAAATGGATGGATGGATAGTTAAAGATGTCCTAGATTCATAGCAGTTTGCCTATCCGACAAAGACTGGGGTAGAAGATGAATTATTTACAGTATCTGCTCCACAAGGCTTACTCTCACCACAACAAAGCTGGCAGCACTGCAAGGATTATGTACTTTGATTTCTCTAGTGCCTTCAATACAATTCAGCCATCTCTGTTAAGGGGTAGGTGCAGTGTTATGCAGGTGGACAAGCCTATGATGTCCTGGATAAAGGACGATCTACTTGTCAAACTGCAGTTTGTGAGACTCAAGGACTGTGTCTGATATAAGTGTGTGGATGGATGGATAGATAGATAGATACTTTATTAATCCCAAGGGGAAATTCACATACTCCAGCAGCACCTTACTGATACAAAAAAACAATATTAAAGATTGATAATAATGCAGGTAAAAAAAAAAAACAGACGATAACTTTATATAATGTTAACGTTTACCCCCCCAGGCGGAATTGAAGAATCGCATAGTTTGGGGGAGTAACGATTTTCTCAGTCTGTCAGTGGAGCAGGACAGTGACAGCAGTCTGTTGCTGAAGCTGCTCCTCTGTCTAGAGATGACACCGTTTAGTGGATGCAGTGGATTTTCCATAATTGACAGGAGCCTGCTGAGTGCCCGTCGCTCTGCCTGGGGCACAATAAGAAACAGTCCTGTCTCCTTTTCTGTTCACTCTGTACACCTCAGGCTAAAAGTATAATAGAAGATCATGTTATTTGCAGACATTCTCTGTTGATTCTGCACTAATATGGTGTGTGTTGACAAGGGGGATGTGCAACAGTACAGGAGTCAGGTGGAGAACTTCTGTTTCTTGGTACAGAAAGAACTGTCAGCAACAGATCATCAGCAAAACCAAGGAGTTTGTGTTATTAACTTTCACTGCATCAAAGAGTGTCTATTTTGGTCACTATTCAAAAAGTGGTATGGTGCCCTGCTACAAGTCCATGGTGGTCCACATCATTCACAGACTGGAATGGTCTCGTGCCTCAGAGGAACTATATAAGAAATGACGAACAGACTTCCTTTTTCTTAGATGTGGGTACTGGCATCCTTTACATGTTCTAAAACTCTGATGGCCAGTGCAGTTTTCTAAATTGTGGTTTGCTGGACTGTTAACATTACTTAAAGAGAGGCCCACAGAATCAACAAACCAAGTAAAAAAATGCAGGCTCGATTATTGGACATTCTTTTATGTCCTGAAGGTCATAGTGATGGACAGAATGAACATAAGACCGAGTTCCATGACGAACAATGCTGCACATCCTCTCTCTGACACACTAACACGGAGTACTTTCAGTCAACAAATTATTCAGCATAAGTGTATCAAAAACTCTACTTGGGCTCCTTCATACCTAAGGAAATTTTATAATACCTCACTATGACTGTGACTGCTCTTTTCATTTTTAGGAAGTAATAAGTTTTCTTTCTTTTTAGTCATTCTGGTGTATATTTTAGAGAAGATTTCTTGTTAGTCATAATTTAATAATATTTATTTATTAAACTTTTATAAAATACCAAAATTCTCCATGGAGACAAAGTGCAATCTATCTATGACACACAAGTCAAATTATGTAAAATACATGAATCAAATCAAATCATCAGTTTTCAATTTTGCTCTTGGTTGATATATCAATGCATACACATCAAATAAACTAACACAATAATCTGAATTATTATTTTGTGCACTGTCAAAGGTAATAATTCTTCTTTGTACTAACCTTGAGCATATGTACTTGTAATAACACATGTTACTAGTTGTAGTGTGATTGCTTATTTTCTTGTATCTGTGTAAAAATGTCCGAAGTTTTCTACTTTCCTGCTGCAAACATATTTTTCTCTGGGTTAATCAAGTCTACCTAACCTAGCAATATAAGAACATTGTGTAAACTTAGGTCTCTTGTGTTTTTATAGTTGTGGTCCCTACTGCATTAACCATGGGTTGCCTTCAATTTTCTCAGTACTGTGATGTGTGCAAGGCAGGAACTAGAGTAACAGCTTGTTGCAGGACACTCATGCACTCACCAACCTTGCCAATTCAGAGTTACCAATTAAATTAAGATACTTTTTCAGATGTTAGGTAAAGGAAAAATACCCAGAGAAAAATCAAATTAAATAAGTCCCATGATGTAATCAGACCTCTGGAATGTAATATAGCAGTGCTTCCCACTGCTCTAAAAAGTAATAGCAGCATTACTTTGTTATTCTGTTCTTTGCATACCCACTAAATTACCACCCTGTAAACAACCTTGTTTATAAATTCACCAACACACCAGTGTTCATTGTAGGTTATTTAATCCTGTAAAGCTCTTTATACTTAAGTTCACAAAAACAGTTCTGATTTGATTTGATATTAAAAGATTAAAAACAAATTTTCTGTAACACCTCTGTACAAACTGTCAGACAAGACACTAGTTATACACCTAGGCTAAATAAAAATAAAAGTGACAGGGAGAAAAACATGTTAAAATATCATTAGGAAAAATCACTAAGAAATAATAATAAAGTAATAGGTATGCTTTATTAAATGCACAAAAGTGTTAACTTACCAATATTTGCTGGAAAAGGAACCTCATGTACAGCTGGATCCAAGTTAATAACGTAAGGGGGGGACTTTCTGCTATGTAGGTAAGCTGTCAGCCTCTGTGAGGAAAGAAACGTTTAATGATAATTAAAAATAAAACAAAATACAGAACAATCATAAATGTGTTAGTCATCCCAACGCCTCTTACATTTATCATACGAGTTTTATTGATAGAATCATGGAGATTCCAGGTCAGTCTCTCATTTTCTGACCCAATCAGTCCTCAACATTGTCTCGGGGGATGTGCCGGAGCCTATTTCAGCTAACATAGGGCGCAAGGCAGGAACAAACCCTAGACAGGGCATGGGATTTAAGGTGTCATTCTCAATTAGCTTTTAAATGTCTCTTCTGATGATGTTAGCAAAACTAAGCAAGGTGTTAAATTCAACTCTTCCTTGGTTTACACATAAATGACTTAAAATTGCTTTAAGTTAATCAGTTAAAAATGGTTTAACAAATGCACATTTTATAACGTCGAACGACAGATACGTATGATGTTACACACTTTAAATAAAGTATACACAGATACTTCATAACGGTTATTTTATGAACTATGCAGCGATTGTGTGTAAACCTGCTTCATTCCTTTACTGAGAAATGAAGCAAATCTTAATTTTATATAGCGCCTTACACGGATAACATCACTTTGTCGTACAAAGTTCAGTGCTTTCATACAATGTGCTATTGCCACCTGCAGTATGTAGGAATGAAAAAAGCATAATTAAGGAAATAGCAGTATGACAACATAAAAAAAAAGTTTACCTGTACGAACGTAGTTTTGCCAGATCCTGCCATGCCTAGAACAATTAAACATACTGGCTTGCGTTTATCTCCAGATTCCCCAACAGGAATTTCAACTTTAGTTCCACTTTCTTGTCCAGTGTCTTTAATTTCTTTTTGTCGATTCGCCATATCAACATCTGAAGAAATAGCAGCAGCCATGGTACTTCTTTACTCACGCTTATATTCGCCGGAAAGGAAATGACCATAAATATCAATATTAGAGGCTAGATCGACCAGCCTGATGCGCAGAAATCCAATATGGCTGCCAGATCTCGGCCTTTTACGGAAAATATCGGGTATTTCCGGATTACGACCGTATCTGATCCCTTCAAATTCAGGTAAGAAAGTGCTGTAGAACACTGCATACGACCTTTTCATATATGTCGTGTTCAGTCAACTTTGCTTATGATTAATTAAATTATGCAGCATATCGGATCTGAAATATTAGCTTTTTTTTCTAACAAATTTACAGCCACTAGACTGGTCTCGGTAAAAGGACTGAAATGCTTACAGCACTTATGTCTAGAATAGAAGGAAAGGTTTTTGTAAAGCAGTATGTCAGATAGTTTTGTCAGTTTATTGAAAACAAAAACAATAAATTATTTTTCACAACCATACATAACCTGCAGTAGTTACAGAAAAGATACGTTTAGATATTTTTTCCACTATATAAAGGTATAGGGATTACCAGGAACCATATCCAATCTATGCAAATATTTTGTTCTCTGATAAGAAAAATACCCAAGAAAATGTCAATAATTTTCAGTAAAACTCCATCATACTGTATATGGCAAAGCATGCACATTTATTAGATGTACTGTACATTACTCGGTAGAAAAGGTATTAGAGAAATCTACTTAAAAGCCATCATACATGATCATTTTTATGCAGCTACCTTACATTAAAACAACTCTGTGAGTTCATTTTTCGGTGAATATGTTTCATTTTTTAGTATGTTAGTCTCAGTGTTTTAATTCAGCATCCTTGTGCGTTAAAGACAATACCATCATTATGCATAGTTTAAGATGCATCCTAGGATGTGCTGTGATGCATCATCAGTGATTCCTGCTGAGGTCATCTGGAGTTTTGGGTCTTGCAACATCAGACACCCTCATTCAGGTGATCAGTGATGATCAGGCCCTGGCTTGTGCCCCATCAGCTATAACCCATGATTTAATCCAAAGCCACCTGGAGGTCCTCTTTGTAGCCTCTATGGTGGACTTTAAGGCTCTCCTTTTCGCTGCGCCTATGATGTCAAGCAGGGTGTAGACCCTGCATAATGAGCGGCAGCAAAGCCTCTACACACCACCTCAATGGGCTCACAACGAGTATCCCAGTCGCTCCTATGGCAGTGCTCCACCAGCTCATGGTACTTGGACTGCTTTCATTCATTACCCTTGTCATTGAAACAATTGATACTATCAGCTACAGAACTGCTTAAATGTAAATATACATGCATTTATCTGTTTAAAAGCATAATTTGGCCGTTAATTGCATTTAAGTTTTTGTACAGTAAAAATATTGGTTCATTTAGAATAATATTACATTACAGTGTTTCTTTTAATACTTCATCACGATGTAATCAAATAGTCTTCTGACCAGGTTATGTTTCATTTTGACTTAATATAATAAAATTATATTGTAAATTAAAACAATCCATCCATTTTCCAACCCGCTGAATCCGAACACAGGGTCACAGGGGTCTGCTGGAGCCAATCCCAGCCAACACAGGGCACAAGGCAGGAACCAATCCTGGGCAGGGTGCCAACCCACCGCAGGACACACACAAACACACCCACACACCAAGCACACACTAGGGCCAATTTAGAATCGCCAATCCACCTAACCTGCATTTCTTTGGACTGTGGGAGGAAACCGGAGCGCCCGGAGGAAACCCATGCAGACACGGGGAGAACATGCAAACTCCGCGCAGGGAGGACCCGGGAAACGAACCCAGGTCCCCAGGTCTCCCAACTGCGAGGCAGCAGCGCTAAGTTAAAATAATAAACTATTAAATTTAATCCAAGTTATGTGCTGTGGCATTTTCAATAGAGACTCATTCTTTTTTTACTTTCTCATATACAAAGTATAGGGAAAGTATTGGAATCGTCCAAAGATTCAATGTCGAGATTTTGATGAATATCGATGTTTTAGGCCTCTCTGACTTTCTCGTATATGAAGTATAAGGAAAGTATTGGAATCCTCCAAAAGTTCCATTTCGAGATTTTGAGTCCGAAAATGCCATTTTTGGAATTATGTCTGTGTGTTTGTAGATAGATAGATAGATAGATACTTTATTAATCCCAAGGGGAAATTCACATACTCCAGCAGCAGCATATTGATAAAAACAATATTAAATTAAAGAGTGATAACAATGCCGATAACAATGTAAACATGATAACTTGAGTCCCATTACTAGTGACAGCAGATGCCTTTCAGCTTTAGTTTTGCTGGGCATTGGTAATTCATTTCAAACAATATATTTGTATTATTATTTTGTTACATTCAAGAACTGTATTTTGCAGTTGTGAGATATCCAGTTCTACATTCAATAAAAGAGTGAAATGCACAACACACGCGTTTTGGGCCAGTAAGACATTAGCATTTACTAAAATTAATATTTTAGTCATACATAGCATACATCAATGATGGTTCATTTAGTCTTGCATGATTATTATTATTAAAGACTAGGGGGCTTCGCCCCCTGCTCGCTTCACTTGCCAACCCCCGTGTTTGGTTTTCTGGATACACACTTTGTAAGATTTTTTTTTCTTTGAATTGTTGCTATTTCATTAGTTTCACTTTTATTTCAGAACTTCTGTAAAAACAATATTTGTAATCTTGTGAGTCCAATATGCTGAATCTTTTTAATGAGGTCAGGATAAGTTTCTCTGTTTGGAATTTCAACACAGACAAAATGATCTACATCATTAGCAGTTAATAATTTCTTTTTACAGAGTAAAAAAGTAAGTAGAGTTCTGCATTGGACTCCTGTCTGTAAAGTCGTGCTATTTTCCTCTCACATTTTCAAAAGTACATGGGGTTACCAAGGTGATACCCCAGCTTTTGTCTAGGTTTTTGTACAAGGGCTAGACAGAACGTTTTTGACTCCTGGGGTAAATTTAGCTTTTTAAATGAGCAGACAGATAAATACATATACATTAACAAAGTAACCAATAAATGCATGTGCGGTAAACTCCGTTTTTGAGATTCTCAAGATTCTTTATTTGTCACATGCATAGTTATACAGGACAACACGCAGTGAAATGCATCCTGATCCTTTTATCCAAAACTGTGCAAAGTTAGAAGAATATCAGTTAGATTAATAAAAAGTCATAGATTGAAAGATAACAATATAGTAGAACATAATAAATACTGTAAGTAAAATTATGTGAATAAAGTAGAATTAAGTGTTAAGGTGCATTACTGTAGTAATTATTGTGCAAAACCAAAGTTAGACTGGTGCATAGTTAAATGAGGCAGTTTGTTTGTTTGCGCTAATGCGATCTTTACTTTCTTTTTTTATATTTTCTAATTTTTCTACTTTCATATCCTTTAACTTTCTCCACATGTGTATAGCGCCATTTTTTTTTTATTGAGCCTTTCTAATTTCACTGGTTTCATAGTCTCTAACCTGCTCTGCATGTGTTTAGCACCAACATTTGTAAACGTCTTTATGAAGTTATACTTTGTCTTTTACTCATTGTCTTTTAATTCTGAGCTGGATTGGACGTGCTTTTTTTTCAATTCCACTTGTTCCGGGCTGATAATTACTTTCCTTATTTTCTGAATTTTCACCTCGATTATTCTTTTTTGCTCTTTTTTCTCTCCAATGCATTTGAGTCTCTTTTCTCTGCGCTGCTTTCTTCTTCGCTTAAATGTCAACATTTCATTTATAACGTACTGTCATTATATGCTTTATATGCGCTGAGAGCCCTGGATCTGTGTATGCTCAAATCCTTCACAAGACTGAATGTTTTGCTGCCTATTGTCCTATTTGATCCTGCGGTGGGTTGGCACCCTGCCCGGGATTGGTTCCTGCTTTGTGCCCTGTGTTGGCTGGGATTGGCTCCAGCAGACCCCCGTGACCCTGTGTTCGGATTCAGCGGGTTGGTAAATGGATGGATGGATGGATGTCCTATTTGATAGATTGTAAATAGGGCGTGTCTTTGGTCTCATGGGTGTTTAAAATGTCTTCCAAGAAGATCACGTATCATAGACTTGCTTTTCCATTCCAGGATTTTCTGTTATATATAGAGAGATTTGTATTTTATTTCCCTTCCAAAGTCACTCCATTTTGAATTTTTGGGTTTCACAGTTTAGCCATACACAATTTTAACAATGGCTTCAGAAGGAGTAGGAATAACACGCCAATACAGGAATTCTTCTATCATCCATTTGTAGCATACATTCTTAAAAATAATGGTGCCAGAGTGGTTCTTCAGAGCAATGCCATAGGGGAACCATATTTGGTTCCAAAAAGACCCATCCACATAAAGGTTCTAGAAAAACTTTCATTTGTATTGAATGAGTTTGAATTGTAAAAATGCAATGGCAAATTTAGAACACATGGAGGGTGCAGAGCAAATGCTCTGCTCTCTCTCGCCGCTGTAAATGTAACGTTGTTTCTTAGCCAAATATGTACCTTACCTACGTGTGTGTAAAGAATGCTGATGAGATATGAAGCATAACCAGTAGTCAATGTTCATGCTACCAGTTGAATAGTAAATAAGCTACTCTTTTGGGTTCATATATTTGTAAATCTGATTCTGAAGGAGTCAGTGCCTTACTAGCCATGAACGTCACCGCACATCAGTGCTTCAGTACTGGCAGCAGAAATCATCACCATACAGTTTGCTGGAGCCAGTGACCGAAGACCTTGTCTGTGCACCTGCATTACAGGTACTCGTCAAGCGAATATTTCACTGTGTGGCTATCTTTACAATAGACGTTGTTTCAACATTAACAAATCTCTTGAAATGCGTGCTTGTTTAAAGCTCAACAGCAACATGCTTGCAAAGACTGGTTTCTTGATTTGAAACATTTGATCTTGCTGACTATACTCATTAGGCCACTTAATCTGTTTGATCATTGATAGTCAAGCTGTGTTTAACGGCATTATGAACTGTGAGTGTATTTTGTTGACTGAAACATAACTGACATTGAAATATGTGAAGGCCAGCATTTGTGGTCTTGCAACAGAAAAAAACTAAAATTGTACTAATATTATGTAAAAAAGCCAGAACTAAATAAAATATAAACAAAAATTTTAAACACAGAACTAAATAAAAATAAAAATTGTTGACTCCACTGAAGCTAGAACAAAATAAAAATAAAAATAAAAATTAATTTTATTAAACAAAATAAAAACTAAAACTACAATTAATATCAGAACTGAAATATCACTGGTGTAGACGACCAAGAAGGTTCTTTAAGGTGGGCATTGGGAAGTCCTTCTTCCTAGTAGAAAGAGTTTAAGACCTGTTTAGTGTGTTGAAGATGGTCAGCAGGTTTATTGCTTTTGTGTGTATGTGTACCTTATGTTCTCCATGTGCTCCCTTCTTGTACATATTTTGTGTTAATAAAAGCATTAACAAACAATACATGACTACTTCCTAAACAATAAAATAGTGTAGCGGCATAATTAAACCAGGAAGAACATAAAATTATAATTATATGTCCTGGAAGAATAATTCTGGACTATTTACCTATGTGTTGACTGAACCTAGAGTCTGAAAACTGCATATACTTCCAGTTACACTCTGATCCCTTGTGAATTCTACTTGCATATGAAACTTACCAAAGGCTATTTGACCTTAGTTATTTGAGAATTTCCTTAGTATAGATGATCTTACATTTCTTTCTGTTTTCACATGCAAAATCTAAATCCACTGGAAAGGCTGTCTCAATGCCTCAGAACTTCTATTTCTTTTTCAGAATAGAACTGGAGGTGTATAGTGAACAGGATATTTCCCTGAAGGTCCCCAGAAATTTCAGGTAACCAAGCCAGCTCTGAAATTCCAAAAAAAAGAAAATGGACTACAGTAGGTTTAACCACATCTTACTCCCACCTACATAAGCCTGTAATTGATAGCAGAAGCCCTCTCATTCAAGCCATTTAAATACGAAGGACATTCAAAAAGTTTCCTCACTTTTTTTTAACTCTATTTATTAAGAATTTGAAAAACAACATACATATTTTTTCTATATAGTCACCTTCCTTTGTGATGCAATTTTCCCAGCGTCGTACTATCTTTTTAATGCCATCAGCAAAAAATGTTTTTGGTTGAGCGCGTAGCCACTGATGCACTGCAGCGTTCACATCAGGGTTCTTTCTTCATTCCTCGTGGTCGTGGCTGTAGCTGGACGTCTGGAGGGCTCTGGATCCATCACATTAGTATGGCCATTTTCAAACATTTCAGTCCAATCATATCTAAAAGAGATAACTTTATCCCCATACTGAGCACACATGCGGAGATGAATTTGTGCTCCCAGCACACCTCCTGCACACAAAAAACGTATATATATTGTGAGACTTGTCCGGACACCATCAGACAGACACCGCATTTTTATAAACAGCACGCTTATTTTTCTTCTCTCCAACACACAACTCAACTGTCCTGCACAACATACTGTGCTCCTTGCACCAATCACCGTTACTCCAGGCCTTTCTCTCTGTCCGTGGGCCACCTATCCTCTCTCTCCAGGAGCTTCGTCCTGCTCCTGCTCCCGACTCCAGTTCCCTTATTGGAGAGTGGTGGCACCTTTTATCCTCACCCGGATGAGCCCCAGGTGCTCTACCTGACGTCACTTCCTGGTGTGGCGGAAGCATCAGGCGAGCACCCGGAAGCACTCTGGGTGTCCCTGGAAGGATCATCCTCCGGGAGTGTGGCGGAAGTAAATATGTCCCGGGCTCCATGAGGCTCGGGGCACCCCCTGGTGGTGGATACGGGCCCCAACGGGCTTCAGCCTCCCTGTTTCACTTCCGTGGCCCTCTTCTGCTCCAGGGCGGTTGCCCCCTTGTGGCCTGGAGGACAAATGCGCCATCTCTCTGTCCTTCCAGGCATCCCGGCCAGGTCTGACCCCCAGCCTCCTGCGACAATATATATTATGGTATATAGCCGGCAGTTCATCCCAGCCAACACCCCCACGCCGCCAGGTGGAGCCCCTTCTTGCAACATGGAGGTGCCCCGAGTTCCAGCAGGGCATCATGGACAGTGGAGTTTTACATCACAGCCCTGCTGGATATCATGGGGACCTCCAGGTGACGCTGCAGGAAGGCACGAGGATTTTTATTATAGCCTGGAAGTACTTTCTAGTCACAGGAATGGAATTAACGAAGTACTTCCGGGATGAAGAAAAGAAGGAGTTTTCACCTGACCCGGAAGTGTTATGAAATCACATGGACTGAGAGAAAGAAGCACTTCCAGGTCAAGGACTATAAAGGACTCTGGGAAAACCCAGCAACTTGATCCGAGTTGGGAGGAAGGGTGACTGAGCTGCTGGGAGTGGAGGATTGTGTATTGTGATTGATTATTGGAGTATTGTGGAGTGGAGGGTGCTTTGTGCACATTATTGTAATAATAAATAACATTATTGGACTTTTACCTGGTGTCTGACGAGTGGTCTGAGGGTTCAAAGGGACAACAGCACCCCCTATCTGTCACTATATACACACACGCCTGTAATGGAAGGACCAGGAGAAAGAACATGCACAGGGTATTACCTCCCCCAGAGCACTAGATGGCTGGCCCCCTGGATTGCTACGGCACCACAGACTCCCACAGGGTTTCATGGGAGTTGAAGTTCAGAACGGCCCTGTAGGATTCCATGTGTGCCACTAGGGGTTGCTATGGGGGCAGGTGAACTTTACTTTATCAGACTGCCACCTTACCCGGAAGGCACTCTATCGGGCCACTGGAAGTACTCCTGGGTGCAAGATAAAAGGAGCCACCTCACATCATTCCAGGAGCCAGAGACAGGAGGAAGGTGACGAAGCTTACTGGAAGAGGAGTGGATGTGGACAGAGACAGGAGCAAGAGAGAAGAAAAGACAAAGGGCTGTGCTTGTTTGTGCTTTTGTACTGTGGTTTCTGATGGGAAACAATTTGGGAAGCATTTCCTACAGAATAAAAGACTTGTGTGCTGTGCTAAACTTGTGCCTGTGCCTGGCTGTGCCATGTTTGGGAAGCTGGAGCACCCCCTGCAGGCCACAATGTATATATATTATATAACATAAGATAGCCAGAAATAAGATATTAGATAAACATTATTAATCCCATGGGGAAATTTAGATGCACACAGCAGCAGAAATATATAAAACAAGGATACAGACTCACAGGACAAATAATACAGCCGATCAATCAATTGATCAATTGATAAATAAATATTATATATACAGTAATTTTTTTCTTGAGATTCTGTACATAAGCATTTTACTACATATTATATGTATAATCTGTATGTCACAAATAGAATTTGATATGAATTAATTTTTTTTGACCTTCCATTTACATATCCAAGTATAATGTAAAGGTGAAGCCGGGAGGAGGAAGCTCCATTAGTCTTTATCTACAATAAGGGATGAAGCTTCACTTGAAAGACTTCCTCAGGCTAAAAATGTATTTATCTAAGATTTCTCCTTTCTTTTAACTGGGGGACAGAACTCACTGTTAGATCAAATGGATATTTATTTCACATAGAAACTGTTATTTTGCTTTTTAAAAGGAATAATCTTTGAAAACTGGGAACAATATTCTTAATAGAGAAGTAATACAAATTTAAAATATCTTCAGTCTCTGGAATTAAATGCCCTGAGCTGTTTGGTTTGTTGTCTTAAACAATTTGTTCCAGTGGTTATAAAATTAACATATGTGGAATATGGCCAGCCAGTCATCCCGGCCAATACCCCCAGACCGCCAGGTGGAGCCCTCCATGCAGTATAGAGGTGCCCCGAATGCCAGCAGGGAAGCATGGACAATGGAGTTTTCCTTTACAGCCCTGCTGGATACCTTGGGGGCCAACAGAGGACGCTGCAGAGACTCCCAGAGACTCGTACGTGCCCTATAACACGGAAGTACGTCCTAGTCACATGGATAGGAGGAATAACGTACTTCCAGGATGAAAAAGAAGAGTTTTTATCTGACCCGGAAGTGTTCCTAGTCACATGGACTATAAAAGGACTATGGGAAATCCCAGAGATTGAGCTGAGCTGGGTGGAAGAGTGGCAACGCATCTGGTAGAGTGGAGGATTGATTATTGTTGGTAGTATTGTTTATTTATATGAGTACTGTGGAGAGGAGGGTGCTTTGTGCATGTTATTGTTCAAATAAATATCATATTTGGACTTTTATCTGGTGTCTGACATATTGTCCGAGGGTTTAAAAGAGTGAGAGCGCCCCCTATCTGTCACAATTGGCATAGTCTCAGCAGGATTCTCTGGACAGAGAACCCCAAGAGGACAGCATCACAAAGAACTCCAAATCCCACGCTCCCTTGCAGAACCCGTCAGAGCACGTGTCAGGAGCGGGCGTGCTCATTGGCTCCCAGCCGGAGGGTAAGGCTAGTGATCTCCTGAGCATACCTCCGGCTGAATTAAATAAGTTTTTGGATGTGCGCAAGCTGGAGATGTTGCTTCAGCCCATGCACAGTTTCTTACAGGTTGTGACGACAATTAAAAAGATCGTCGAGGAGCTGGGAGCAGGGAGCGAAGCGCCATTAAGAAAGGTGGAAGAATACCTATGGCGATTTGGTTGGGAGTCTCCCGTTATAGTAAATGCGGCGGTACAGGTAAGCGAGACCTGTATCGTATATAATGAAATAGGGACGCAGAGTGACACAGGCCCGCGTTTAATCCATAGCAGGTGCCAAGTAGCTGCGAGCCCTACAAGAGAGGCGGAAACGATGACCGTTTGCTTGGTGGAAGGGTCGATCGAACCGGAGCAGCTGGATGGTGCTGCCTCCCGGAACGATCTGATCCTGAAGACGCCGAAGCAGGTCATATATAAATCAAAGGGGATTCAGACAGTAAAGGAGCTTTCTCATGCACATAGAGAGACCCAAACTGTGGATAAGCCCCAGATTAAACAGGAGATCCTAAAAATGAAGCGCGGGTCACCTGACAAAAAAGAAAAGGGAGTAAAAAGCACAGAAGCAGCTATGGAACCTTCCTCAGCGGGAAAAGGGGCGGAGCCAGCATTTCCTGAATGTTTTCAGTTCCTTAGAGAGAGAGTAGCAGGAGGACAGAGGCAGTGCTATGGATGCCGAAGGCCGGGCCACATTTGGCGATATTGTCTTTGGAGAACAGGGGACCAGATGGCTCATTGGATTAATATTCCCTCTAGGTTCTCCAGGGAATACTTCAGAAGGCACAGCCAAGGTCCGACCAGAAGTCCTTCCTGGAGGAAAACAACCCTTGCGTGGCCGGATGCTCCAAACCATGTTTTTTCTCGGGGGGGGGGGGAGGAGTACTGTGGAATATGGCCAGCCAGTCATCCCGGCCAATACCCCCTGTCCGCCAGGTGGAGCCCTCCATGCAGTATAGAGGTGCCCCAAATGCCAGCAGGGAAGCATGGACAGTGGAGTTTTCCTTTACAGCCCTGCTGGACACATTGGGAGCCAACAGAGGACGCTGCAGGGAGGCCCAGAGACTCGTACGTGCCCTATAACCCGGAATTACGTCCTAGTCACATGGATAGGAGGAATGACGTACTTCCGGGATGAAAAAGAAGAGTTTTTATCTGACCTGGAAGTGTTCCTAGTCACATGGACAGAGAAAGCGAAACACTTCCAGGTCATGGACTATAAAAGGACTGTGGGAAATCCCAGAGATTGAGCTGAGCTGGGTGGAAGGGTGGCAACGCGTCTGAGAGAGTGGAGAATTGATTATTGTTGGTAGTATTGTTTATTTATATGAGAATTGTGGAGAGGAGGGTGCTTTGTGCACGTTATTGTTCAAATAAATATCATATTTGGACTTTTATCTGGTGTCTGACGTATTGTCCAAGGGTTCAAGGGAGCAAGAGCGCCCTGATCTGTCACACATAGTAATAGATCCCTTTATAGACTGATTCCCACACATATCTCAGAAATTAGATTCTATGTATTCATGTTATAAATGAATAAAAATCAGACTATACAGTTAGCATTTAATACTGATGTGCTCTTTTGCACTCTGCTGACTGCCAATGTGACACAAAACATTTACATTTTTTTGATTTTACATTTATGCAAGACAATAGCGTGTAAGTAAATTTGAGTTGAAAAGTTCAATTGATATAAGTATTTCATAGACATTTTTAGGAAAATTGAAGAAATCTTGCTTAGCCAATGGATTGACCACACAACTAAGGAAAAACAGAACCACTACATAATATATTGTTTGAACAGAATCTATTCTTATTTCATGATAAAATCTCAAGAGTAATGATGTGGGTTTTAAAATGTTTGGAGCCAGGTCTCTTACAAGTTTTCAGAAATTTATCATACTTGGCCGAAATATAAACTCCTCTTAAGAAATTCTTATTTAATACTGAGTGACAGACCGGATGAGGATTTTCTTTCAATGTCATCTAGAAAAACAACATATTTTGGCAGACACAATCATTCTGGGATTGATGCCAGTGTGTAAAGTCTAGAACTGACATAGCACACTGTTAGACTCCTGGTGGTTTTCTATTTTGACATATAAAGTGAGCCAGCTAGAAAATTTTAAAAAGTTAAAAAAACATTAAAATCTGGCTGTTGTGGCTATGAGTCTATACTCCTGGTTTGTGTGATATTATTGATCTCTTTCCTGTTTCCATATCCAAGAATGTCAACCTTTACCACACAAGTATAATTCATAGCTTTCAGTGCACAATGGAATAATGTGTTAACAGCATAGTGCTAAAATACAGTGAAGAGCAGGCACAATAATATGTTTTTTTTATTTGGAGATGTCATTTCTATAACTTACAGTACTAGCTAAAGCCAACAAATGTGGTTGGAAACTGTGCATTGGAAATAAATTGTAGATTCAGTAGCTATCTTAGGGTCTTTTGAAGGTTTCCTTTTGTTAAAAGAACAAAAAATCTAAAATACAAATTAATGGGTGTCTGTAATTTTAGACAAAAGGAAGCCACACAGCACAGTTCACTTACTGTAGGTTTTCAAACAATGTTTCATTTAGATTAGTCCCTGATTTAGAAACTATTGGCATCAGTAGTAATTTACTGAACTGGACAACAATGTTGCTGAATGTTCAAGATGCAAAGATATGGATAGGAGACAATCTATAATCTTGTATTAATGTACAGTGTTGTCAAGGGCATTATTACCTGAACAAGCCCACCAGGGCTATGCTGAATGGATACAAGGTGAGAGTTTTGGAGCTCAGAGAGTTCATATGTTTGTTTGCATCCTAAACAGTTTTGAAAGAAGATTATGACCTCCAGCTGGATCTGCCTACCTCTCCATGTAATTCCACAACCTTTAAAAGCAACTTCACAACAGTCAGAGCACATCTGTAATGGCCAACAAAAAGTTGATGAGACATTTATATGGTATTTATTGAACCACTGGAAGATGGCATGGTGCGAGGGTAGGAAAAACAAGACTACAAGATAAATGGGGAGTTGAAAATGAAAGCAAAAGTCATAACCAGGAAATCAGTAATACCTACAGCCTAAGCTAAAACGCGATTCTAACTCAAAGTCGAAAACCAGAAACTAAATAAAAGCCTTGATAAAGTTTGACCACACAGGATACTTGGTATTCATTTGAGAATCTGTAAACTTAGACAATCCAGAAGTCCAAGAGCCTGATCTTAATACTCTTTGACTTGCAGCATCTTGTGAAGATGCAAAATTATTTTAATAACCTTAAAATGAAACAATTGAAAGAAATTTGCATCAGGAATGAATTATATGTAGATAGAGATAAAATCTGAAAAACAATAACTGTTATTCTGCAGAAAATTATGGTTATAACAGTATTGTGCAAAAATGTTCTTATTGTGCTAAACATATTCTTGCGCACTTTACTGATCACCTGCAACAGCACTACAACATGAAATGAAGTATAACCAATCTGGGACTCCAAACCTTTCCAGCTCTCTCTAAATCTTTTTGTTTACATCATCTGTTGTAGGACTCTGTTATCTTTGAATTCTTCAAGCCTCAAACATCAGTTTAACCTCATATAATGTTCTAGAGATTTTAATTGTGACTGGGATCCCACAGAACACGACATAAAGGGTGTGGGAGTAGGATTTTTCATTCTAATGCTGGCAGATATGTGCAGTCAGAATTCAGACCATGGGATGAGTATTGGATAACAAATAATCTGTAATGTTCAATTGAACTCCAGTAAAAAAATCATGCTGCTTTGAATATGCAAAAATCTTTACATTAAATGCCACCTTGTTTACTTAGTAACAATCCAATACTGTTATTTTTATAATGCAATTTCTCAGTGTCAGATACTCAAAGGATTTTAAGAAAATGGAACTGACTCATGTTCAAAGGGTAATCAAAACATCGAGGTACAGTAAAAAAACACAAGAAAACCAGACATTTGGGGTAGGTTTTCAGTGGTTTAAGAGTCAGATGGAAAGAAGCTGAACTACCTGAGTTACGTCAAATATTGAAAAGTGTGATGGACGGCCGACATTTCAGTCTGGCAGGGACATCCCTAAACAGAAAGAAGGAGGAAGAGCAGGCTTTTCAGGGCACTGCATCCCCCAGGACGCTATGTGGCAGCTCCCCTGGACGGCAACGGTTCCCCGGATTCACTCAAAGCATCCTGGGATGTGGAGTCCGTTTCCTCAGCCCTGTTGGGTGCCGTGGGTGCCGCCAGGGGGAGCTCACAAAAAACCTGGGGACTCCTACTATTACGAGATCACTATTACGACAGCCTGCATTACTTCCGGGCTACTTGAAGGATGATGTGGCATTTGACCCGGAGAAGGAATACTTCCGGGTCATGGACTATTTAAAGGACTGGTCAAAACCCAGCAGGGAGAGCCGGTGTTGGGTGGTAGAGTGACGGAGCTGCTGGGAGGAGTGGAGGATTGATTATTGTAATCATTATTGTTTATTATTATTGATTTGAGAATTGTGGAGTGTGTGGTGCTTTGTGCACTGTATTGAAGAATTTATTAAAGAAATCTTCTTGGTGTTTTTTACACGTGTGTCCTGGACATCTGTCTGGTGGGTTTAGCAGGGCAACAGCGCCTCTAGCGTCCACAAAAGTTTGAAAGTACAATTCACACTATATACAGATATACCCACAATATAAAATATACAAATATAGTACACTAATAATTACAAACAAAACCAATATACAGCATAAACCCATACAGATGAATACAAATACTGTATACAAACATATAAAATTAAGTGCTAATAAATTGCAGAAAAAAAATTATGTGAATCTAATAGAATACTAGCTGTGTTTTCTGGCACAGTTCAAATTTTATTTTACAGGGTTAATATAAACTTTACTTTACAATTGTCTGAGCAAGTAAAATACGGCAGTTCATAAAGTAGCTGCAAAGTATAGACTCATAGAGAACTGCAGCCACTTGAAATGGATGGGGCAGTTTGATGGGATGAGAGGAATCTGTGTTTTAAATACAAGTTCTTCTTTATTACAACCTATTAAGATTGTGGCCTCTTGCTCTGCCCTTACGCTGCCTCCATTTTGACAGTCATTCACCTTCAACCATTCAGCTTTGAAGTTAGCCTCTGACTTTGTAATGCTCAGGAACCCAATGATTTCAGATTCATCAAGCCATCCCTATATTAAGATGCTACATAGCCTATATTCTAAGATGGACTATCCTTCAATTTTCATGAAAATATGTACAGTTAGGTCCATAAATATTTGGACAGAGACAACTTTTTTCTAATTTTGGTTCTGTACATTACCACAATGAATTTTAAATGAAACAACTCAGATGCAGTTGAAGTGAAGACTTTTAGCTTTAATTCAGCGGGGTGAACAAAACGATTGCATAAAAATGTGAGGCAACTAAGGAGAGGTACAGTAGTATAAGTACATTACAGCAGTGGTGGAATTAAGTACAGTAGCCATAACAGACAGGAGTGTAATGTCAGATTAGACTCTGCTGTGCTGATCTACAACTAATCCATTACCACCGAATTCCATATTCCTTAATCCCACCAGCACAGCAAGAGAAAATATTCAAAAAAATCCCTTGCAGGAGGAAAACATTTCCCAGGATTTGAAAGAGTCCTGTGCATGTTGGGGTTCTTTCTGGAATGGATAAGGTGATTACCCTGCTTTATGGTTTGGGAAAACATATATGTATAAATTGTGGGCAAAATTCTTTGGACTGACAAAGTCAGGATAGCCTTGTCTTTCTTTATACAGTATAAATTCATTACTTTAGCTGGAATGCTTAATCTGTGGTCACCATGACCCTGAAATGGACATATTCATAAAATAAATCCATGAATGGATTTGTCACTTTGATTTTTACTAACTTGCTTTTATTGTTCAATAATTTTTCTTGACAGCTGGTAACTTCAATAAAACTGAGAATGTGGATAGTAGACATTTTTTAATTTTCCTAATATAAATAATTCATACTGATTACAGAATTGAGTTCTTGCAAAATGTATTAATGTTTTACTGCTTCATTTATGCCTTTTAAGGTAGTGTTTTAAATTGACCTGACTAGTGTGTAATGGGTATTCGGCAGTATCTGTATATTTAATGGCCTATGTGTGCTATTTGAAGAAACGTTTCAATTAAGATGTAAAATAACATGCTTTACAGTGGAGATTTCCATATTGTCTGGTATGTTTTTTGTGTCTATAGTTTTAGGGAAATAATGTATTATTTCTAGAAATTAGTGTTTTCAAAAGCAGCAAGCATGGTTATTTTCAGATTAAAACTAAAATAAGAACAGCATATCTTTAGCACTGTGGCACAGAGGTAGTGCTGCTGTCTTGCAGCAAGGCGACCTGGGTTTATCATTCTGGGTGCTCCCTGCATGGATTTTGCATGTTCTCCCTGGGTCTGCATGGGTTTTCTCTGGGCGCTCCGGTTTCATGCAGGTTAGGTTGATTTGCAATGCTAAATTGGCCCTAGTGTGTGTTTGTTGTGTGGTTTTGTGTTCTCCCTGCAATGAACCCTAACTATGTCCAGAATTTTTTTCTGCATTGAGCCCTGTGGTAGCTGGGATGAGCTATAACCCTCCTTGTGACACTGGTCTGGATTGAGTGGGTTAGAAAATTATATGACATAACATTTTACTATAGTTTTACAACACTGAAAATTCTTACAATCATATTGTAGTATTTTAGTAGCTAATGCCTTTTACTAATTTCATATTTCTTCATATAACCAGGAGAGGGCGAAATTACCACAAGGAAAAACTGCTGTAAGGAGTGAGACATTGTAAAGCAGAGACAAGTGATTTATTTCTTTATTATTTAACTAGCCAGTTGCAAAGTTACAAAAGTAGTTACAGTACATGCTATAGCAGTATTTTATTTTAAGTATTTACAGTGCGATATTGTGAGATACCCTCAGTAAATCCACCATTGAGGATTATTTTCTTCTAGAAGGTTACTGTGTTTTTCTAATGGCCAGATTTTCTATTATTGTGATTTTTATTACAATACCCAATTACACTACTCAGGATAAAGTTACTTTGAATGATGGATGGATTACTAGATTAACATTTTTAATTCTCCTCTGGTAATGTTTAATCAATCAGTCATATTTTATGTGGTACCTTATGGCACCTTATTATCTCTGCTGTCTCACAACTCATTAGATTTAAGTCCTAGCCCTATTGCCATCTTGGTGAAATATGCATGTTCTCCCCAAAACAGAGTGGATAACATAAAACATTTAGACATTTTATGTTTTATTCCTTGCTGGAAATATCTAACATGTTCATCTTATTGTCAAGTATATAGCCTAAGTAAGAATTAATCAATAATCAAATACTAAATAACAATAAATTATATTTTATTTTTAATACAATTTATAACATAATTATAACATTCTTAAACACTCAAAATTCAAATCAAGGTTGCAAGAGGCTAGAGCCTATCCTGAAAACATAAGATGTAAGGCAGGGTGCCAGACTTATGCAGGGTCCCCACACAATCCCACCTTCAAAGTCTCATTGGCGACAGTTTGGAATTATAAAATAAGCTACCCTGCATGTCTTTAAGGAAACTGGAGGAAAAAAATAACTTTGGACGTGAGGGTCAGTGGTCTTTGTGCCCTAGGAACCAATATACCCAAACTATTCTATAACATTTCAGTAATTATTTACCACTCTGATACTTATCTTTCTGATCATAAAATTGGTCGTTACGATAGCAATTGATGAGAAGAATTCATAATTAATTACAGAATTATGGTGTTTGAGGGTTCCTTTAGAGTGCCTCTTTCTCTTGCAGGATTTGGCTCAAAAACTAATGAGCTCATTGTCATTTCATAACAGGCTTAAGTTTCGAGTTTAGTATTTTTCTGTCCAGACATTTTAGACCATCCTGAAGAAACTGTGACACACAGGCAGACAGACACTCACCCATCATCAAGATAGCAATGTTTTTGGTATCAGCGGACCCTAAAACGTCGAGATCCATCGAAAACCAGTGATTGAAATTTTTGACAAATCTAAAGCTTTCGCTCCTTTCCCATAGATGATAGGTTGTGGTATGGAAGGGTGCAAAGCAAAAAATTAGGAAAACTGGAGAAAAACTCTTGCAGACATGGTAAGGATAAGAAAACTCCACAAAGACAGTTTTAGGATTAGAACCCACGATATTGGATCCACAAAGCAGCAGCACAAACCACTATGCTACCCACCACACCAACTTTAATTTAATTTATAAAGAGTAAAAAAAAGTAGACATAAGTACATTTCTTTTTTTGAGCAATGATTTATGAATATTTCCTTGTATGTGGAGTAACATGCTGGAGCATTGCCTAATACTGTTGCTTTACAGCTTCAAAGTCCTTGGTTCAAAACATGGGCAGAACAGAACTTGTATGTTCTCCTCGTGTCTTTATATGACTCTCCTCCAGCTGTTCTCACATTCCCTAAAGATGTACATGTAATGTTAACTGATAACATTTGAGATAAAGAGTTTGGGGCACCTTGAAGGTGAACCACGTAAATTTTTAGCAAAACAAAAGAACATTGTCAAAGTTATGGACAACGTCTTTTCAGATGTAAGTTATCAGTTTAACTGGCTTAGGATGGCAGTGGAACCCCTTAAGAACAAGCCAGATCGAAAAGGATAAGTCAAAAGAACTGTGACCCAGAAGTGACGTCATCGTTGCTGCCTGTAGTCTGATCTGCAATGGAGAGAGGAAGAGAAGCATTAAGCAACAACACCAACCCTTGACTCAGGGTGGAAATACCACTAGAGAAGCCCACTCCCAAGCACATGTGTGTGACACCCCACATGAGTAAATGTAAACGTAAGCATCTAGGGTTGCTTTTCAACCTTGCAGTCAATGCTGCCAGGAAGGGCATCAGCTCCACGTGCCAATACAGGAGAAGCAGGTTAGAAGATGGAGGGTTGTGCTTAAGTGTTACATTTACCACCATCAGTCTCTTTTATAGTGTCGGTAAATAAATTAAATTCCATTCTTTAGTGTTACTCAGATTTCCATTGAGAAATGGAATTTAATGATCTTTTCTTTAATACTACATCTTGCTATAAAATATATTTTGTTTTTATGTCAGAATGATTTAGTACAATATATACAGTAACAGCAACTGCAAAAGAGCAAACAGTCATGGGTTCAGTAACATTACTCCCACTGCATGTTCTTGCTGCCAATGGAAGCAAATGTCAGCCAAAACTGAAAATAAGAGATTTTTTATAGTGCACAAAAGTCAAGGACAAAAGAAAAAAATGAACAAAGGTGAAATGACATAAAAGCTTTACACCTGGAGATATTTTGCCCCTTTTCATTGGCTATACTAATTTTGTTCCTTGAGAAACTAAGCAAGATCTCCCTTTCCTGACCAACATCCACTTCCAGAAATTAATATTTAGAAGCTAGTGCAAACAGCTGCCGTTTTATTCAGGAAATATCTATTGTTAGAATACCTCTTATTTCAGCAGTTATTGTTTTAAGTTCCCGCATGTTGTTCTTCTTCTTCAGGGCATTCCCCTGTTTTATCTGATCAGACTATTGAACTTGGAGACCACTGTAAATATGTTTGGCATATGAGGATTATGCACACACTAGCTGTGCTACCCATTTAAGAGGGGTTGAAATATAATAAGCTGATTTCTGGCCCTCTGGCAGTTACACCATCTATTGTAATGTATTTTGTAATGCATGTAGTAAGAAATACATTTAATTTTCTATTTCAGCAGGTGGTGCATCACATACATTAGCACTGCTTTTACAAATACCATTCCAAATGGCATATAAGAGAGACAATGCAACCTTACGGACACATAGATACACAGACACTTATGCTTTTATTAAGGTGGATATTGTGTTATGTTATATTTATTTTCAATAAATTTACAATATTTACCTAAATCATTAAAGGAAATTATTCATTTGTCAGTATTCTTGTTGGGCTATAATTTTCATAAAAACAGTCAGAGTCAGTGTTGCAAAAATAAAAAAAATATTTAAACTTGCAAAAAACAAAAACCTAAACACACTGCAGAGGGACTTGCAAGAAGAAAAACACAAAAATAAATATGTTTAAGAGAGTCTAGAAGCACAATCTATCCAGTAGCTTGCCTGAAAAGTACCACCAAATACTTCATGTTGTGCCTTCTCTCTTTCTCTGTTTTCATTCCCATGGCCTCTTCCTCCCACCAGTGACAAATGAACCTTCCTTCAACTCTCTTCTGATTTCTTGACTCAAAGGCAGTTCTGCCTTGTGGTTTCTTTAAACTCCTGATGGGGTTCACTTCAGTCCATTCCCCAAAATTGCAGTTAGAATGCCATATGGATAAGATCACAGTCTGAAGTTTTAAAAAATTTTATGCTCTGATCTTCTCTATTTTGGGAAGCAAAAGCTGAAATTGTTGCCAAACTGCAACTTTCCAAACAATCTATAGTGTTTAAAGTGAGACAGAAGGTAAAACTATTTTGATATAATTTAAATTGTTATTCATTAAATACATTCAATGTAAATGCGTCTTTTTCAAAGTCAAAGGAAATTTTATTGTCATTACAACCATTTACAGCATTAGATCAGCTGTAAATGTATGGTATTTCTAAAAGTTATCTTTTTTTCAGTTTTATTCTCTGTCATGTTCACCCTCTGCATGGGGGCCACTGAGAAAAGAAGAGTGTTCATGGCTCACCTTGCAGAAGAACTTCATCCTCGCTTCTTACAAGAAAGGCGATTGATAAAGCAAAAGAGGATGCAATATCGACAAGCTTCTGTTCCAAGACTGCCGCTCCCCCCAGCCCCTTCAGTGTAATAGTAACACAGCACAGAGAGAATTGTGTACATTGCAACAGGTACACATGTCGTAAACGTAGAAAGGATGGTCCTTGGGTGTGTGGGAACTGTTAACATTTGAATCTGATGATTGCATATAGCGTGGAACTGACCTCTCTGTACTGTTCTTTCCTCTGCATGTCCTGGAGTACAAAAGAAACAGTACCATGTACCAAAATGAGGAGACTGCATGGGAAAGATTGAAAAAAAACCAAACCATGGTCACTGATTACAAGCGCAAGAAAGTGTGTGAATGAATATGAATAATGTTGCATCAGTGCCACAATGTTTTCCGAAATGTACTATACAGGTCATAAAATGAGTTATTCCAAATATCATATATACCTACTAGCTGATTACCCAGTGGCTTCGCTCACTGACTGCAAGAGAAAAAAATAAAATGTAGAATTTATAAAATAAGTTTGTTAATTGCCAATTTTATTTTTCAACAAATAAAGAGCACTTACAATAACATAGAAATCAATATAAACAACATTATTAACATCATTATCATATGAGAATATGAAGTAATATATAAGAAGCACATTGCATATAAATGAAAATTATTAAACAGTAAAATCTTCTTTCTATAATACGCTACCGTGGCTGTTCGTTTGTCTGTCCAGGATTTTAAATCACCTGTAGATCGCAAGCCGTTTCACCTATTGACTTGAAATTTGGTACACATATACTACGTGACGTCTACTATCCGCTTTCGGGGTGATGATTTTATTACTCTTTTTATCTTTATTTTATTTTAGTGTAGAATCAACTCTCTGCAGCGCGCAGCAGGGCAGCTGTGTGGCACCGTTCTCATTCCCAACCACCTTTGCTAATCATTATTGAGGCAGATTGAAGACTTAAGTGCCAGATAAAGTGAAAGGTTAAAGAAAACGTACTAAGTAATTGCAACACAAAAACTAACTTAATCAGTTTTAACATGAAAAGATGCAGACGAAAGAGAAGCAGCGGGCCGCTTGGGTGGAGTAAAGAAGAGCTGCTCAGGAAGCAGCTAGCACTTCAACCTCTGAGCAAACGAATGCTAAACGTACAGAGAAAGAGGATGAATACTATGAATGCTCAAGTCAAGTGTATTCACGGCACGTTATCGTGCAGTACGCCGTTACTGATATTTTGATAAAAGAATTTGAACAACATATAAGAAGCGTATAAATTATTAAACAGTAAAACATTAACATTTAAGAAGTAAAGATACATTGAGTACTACTGCAGTGCTTTCGGGTATACTGCATTTTTTGTTTGCCCATTACGTGCATAAATGTATACAGTTTTTGGTGTACCTACCCGAGAACACGCGACATATAACTGACCGTGGGAGAAGCATGGATTTTAAACACGCATTGAATTCATCTGCTGGTGTCCCTCGTGGAATAACTGGTAATGTTTGATGAAAATCTCCTGCGAGTAAAACGACAGTACGTCCCATTATTTTGGTAGGATCTTACATTGTTTGGTTCAAGGCTTCATAAGCTCTTTTATGTGCCATGGTGCACTCATCCCAAACTATTATCTTTGAATGTTGCAAGACTTTTGCCTTTCCAGAGCCCTTGCGTATGTTGCAAATTGGATTTTCGTCGTGAGCGAGGTTTAATGGTAATTGCAATACTGAATATGCTGTACGGCATCCATCTAATAATGTAGAAGCGATTCCCCATGACGCTACAGCCAGAGGTTTGTCACCATTTGCTCTCTCGGCAAGAATCAGGTTTATTAAGAATGTTTTTCCTGTTCTTCTGTGGTCGTACGTAATTTCCGTTTCAAACGCGAAAAGAATTTTATATATATAGATGTCTCTGTTTTTTGTCAGTGCGGCTTTAACATCATGGACCATAAGGTGCATACTAATTCAGCATGAGTAGGAACACTCAATAAAACTGAATAAAAAAAAAATTCAAGTGACGGTGAGGTACGAAGCAAGCAGATTCACCAGTGTTTGTGTGTCAGCTTTTATCCCTCCAGATCAGAGAATTTCCAGTTCCATTGTCTCAAAACACCACTCACATCTACAGTTATTTCCAGTTTCAGATAAAAAGTAACCGCAGTAGATCTGGGGCAGGGGTGGGTGTTACATCGTGATCGTGACTGAGAGAATAAAAGTGAAAAAAAATGCTAACTTTTACAAGTGCTTTAAATTTACACCAGCTGTTACATACACAAATCAAATGTATGTTTTTATTGTGTAATATTAACAATAAGAGCAGCTCACTACTCAAAATGGTAAATTTGGAGGGGAGCTGGTTTTGAACTCACAACCTCCGGATTATAAGTTGGCAGTTCTAACCACAGCACCACAAAAGCTGTCGTATGGTAATTGCACCTTTTGTGAAAGTGTTTATTTGATATTTGGCCATCAGCCTTCACACTTTATACAGTTCATGTCTACATTTTGTCATTTATTACTAAAACATGAAAAATGTTTCTGTTTTAACGATGTGTTTACATAGATTGTTGTAGACACAAAACACACATCAAATTATTTCCCCTTACAATTCTGGGTAGCTCACTCCCAGATAATCAATCAAGGCAGGAACTGGAAGAACTTCTTGCCCATTCTGAGGTGGTGGGGGGATGGTATAGCAGGCTGCTTGCTGCTTGGGCTTATCAACACATTTAGAAGACAAAAGACGCTGACAGAGAGATGTGAAGGGATTTAAGGTTGGCCGGATTTACGGGTTTTTATGTTGGCTCCGGTAATTCTAGTGTTAAGTACTATGAAGCCCTATTGGCTGTAGGGGTTGGACAGAAAACCTATAAATTTGCTTGCTTTACCCAGCTCTCTCTCTCTTACCAAACTGAAGAAAGACCATCTCACACCATGAACTGAAAAGGACAACACAATTAAGAGCACAGCTTGGCAGCCATATTGAGACAGGCATGTGGCCTGTTCTGAAGAAAGCTGACCACAAATGATGCCTTAACTAGAGACATTTTAAGTAACTAACAAGTCTGCGTGCCGCCTGAAGCTACACATCAACATTTATCAGGTTGTATGGTTGCCAATATTCAAATGTACTTTGCATATTGCTATTATTTATGAATATTATCAATAATATATTATTTAAAGTGTAACTTAACTCCTGCTTGTCTTTTACTACACCTAATTGCCTGAGGTTATAAATGTAGAACGGAAGGTGGGGAGAAGTTATATGGTACAATACCTTATAAACAGTGGTAAGTCTGTGAGATTTGATACATTCTGCAAAGGCTACAAATGAATAATACAAAAGGGGAAAGTAGGGCAATATAATACTCTATCAAGACAAAACACATGGTAGATAAAGTGACTTGTGCATTAACTGGAGGGAAAGATCACAATGTAAGATGTTACGGTAGGGTGGAAGATCATAGGGGACAATCCTGTACAATACAGCAGGCCTTGCACACACAACATTTAGAGATTGTGTCTTTCAGCAAAAGGAGAGGCACCCTCATAATAACTATTCTCTGTAATCACATGTGGTCAGACATGCTGCAATTTCTGTACCAGACTATAATGCAGCTAGTAAGAACAGTCTTGATTGTGCCTGTGTAAAACGCTTTCAAAATGGGAGATGGGAGGCTCGCTCACTTTCATTGCCTGAAAATGTATGGTCCCTACTGAGTCTTTTTAGTTAAGAAAGTGGTATTGTTAGTCCATGTGAGGTCCTCAGTTATTTGCACACTAACGAACTTTAGTATATCACAGCGTAGCCATTGATGCTCACGTGAACAAACTCTATAGTCTTGTTAATGCTGAGAGACAGATTGTTTTCTTTGAACTAAACGGTAGGCAGTTCCCCCTCCTTTCTATATGCTGACTTATTTTTCAAAAAGGTTTGAGAATGGCCCCTCTGATGGCAGCGAGAACACTGCCTCTAAGCAAAGCTGAATTAATTAAAATGAGGATGCATACTGTGTCAGGTTTTGCAAGCACATAAATGACTTTTCGTGCTAGTTTTACTCTTTTTTTGCTTTATTTTTCTTTTTGCTTTGTCTGCTGAAGATTTCTCTTTAGTAATTTAAGATGTCTGCCACATTGTCAGTCATGGGCAATGGTTATGTGTTGTTATACACTTGATTGTTTTAGTCAATTTGTTATATTACAACTGCCTTTTTCACCCATAAAACCAGGCCTGAAAGCATGGCATCAGCCTTTCTGACTTATTATGGAACTGCTTGATTCTTGTTGACTTTGCTATTTATTGGTGTTGTGATCCAGCCTTTCAAAAATTGGTGCAGGTCTCCAAAAAGTAACAAAATGATTTCTTTACAGAGTTTCTTTTTTGGTTCAAGGAAACCAAACAAAGCTAATCTTTAAGATCTAAATAGTTATTAAGGAAATTTAAAAAACGCAACAAGAAAAGGAAAGGCAGGAAAAAAAGGTTGTGCCTTTGATTGGTGTCCATTCACACTTATAGATAATTTAACCTAGAGACAATTCAAATATCCAAGTACGCCATGAGTTTTACTAAGAGAGTTGAAACTCTTGAGATGTACAGATGCATACAGGTTTCTTTTAAACTGGGTGGTGAGCGGAGTTTTGGTTCTGGTTCACCGAGCTTTGCAATCGAAGGTTCTTGGTTCTGGAGGTGATCCGGTAGGCAGGTTTTGTTATGCATTGATGGAGATTGGTGGAATGAAGACTGCCTGTATTTCAGTATATGCCCCAACTCCATATAATAATGTATTTTCCCTGATATAACTAAATGCATCCTTTCCTTTTCTTAATATCAATTTGTCATTGGTATGGATGTGAACGCATTCCTTGACCCCCTTCTTGATAAATTACCTTCTCTGATTAAACAGCGCATTCCCCCATCTTCACACTTACTTGCTAAACTGGAATCTAAACCTTGCAGACTCTTTTAGGTTATGAAATCCCTCAGCTAAAGATTTATATTTCTTTTCCCCTCGTTTCAAGTCTTTCTCCAGAATAGATTATATCTTAATTTCAAAATCTCTTGCTCTTCACACAATGAATGCATCTCTATCTTCATCTTCTTTGTCCGACCACCGGTGTGGAAATTTACAGGTTTATCTCACCCATCTGACCTCCAATCCATCCCATTGACGCTTTAATACTTCTTTACTTTAAAATGCAGATTTTATTGAACATAAACTTGAGGAGTTTATAGAGTTGGACAAAAACTCTGTCCAGGACCCTGCTTATGTTTGGCTGGCTATTAAAGGACATATCAAAGACCTGACTATTCCTTATGCACTGTGGGACGCAGCTGGGGGTGGTACCCAGCCGGGACGCCCAAGAGGACCAGAGGATGGCTCACGCCTCCTCCAGACCACGAGGGGGTGACCGCCCTGGTTGCTGTGGGGGCCACGGGTGCAGAGCTTTGAAGCTCAACCCTGTAGGGGCCTAATGTCACTGCCAGGGGGTGCCCCAATGCCTGGAGAGCCCTGGACCTCAGCACTTCCGCCACACCAGGAAGTGCTGGGGGGAAGAGGAGCAGGGACACCCAGAGTGCTTCCGGGGATGTAGCCGGCACTTCCGCCACACTGGGACGTGTCGGTGGAAGATTGCCGGAGCACACCTGGAGCACATCCGGGGGACAATAAAAGGGGCCACCTCCCTTCATTCAGGGCTGGAGTCAGGTGGAAGAGGACGAGGTCTGAGAGAGGAAAGAGGTGGCCTGAAGAGATGAGGCAGATTGTGTGTTGGCCTGGACTATTGTGGTGATTGGTGCTGCGGCACTGGGTTGTGCTTCACTTAAATATTGTAAATAAATGTGTGTTGGACTTTAAACAATGTCCATCTGTCTGTGTCCGGGCTATATCCCACAGCATCCAATATAGCCCATACAGAATGCAGGAATATTAACGATCTGGAGAATCCATTGAATACTCTGGAAAATGCCTGCCCGCATGTATCTCATCCAGCACATGAGCTAAAAATTACACAAACCAGAGCCGAGTTAAATGACCACCTTATAAGACGCGTAGAATTTGAAATTCATAGCACACGTGCCTGTTAATATCTCTCTGTTGCTAAACTGAGCAAGTGATTAGTACTTAGATTGCAGAGATGTGACTCATTAGCCTCTATTGCCCAAATTAAATAGAAATCTGGTAATATCACTAACCAGTCCTCAGAAATTATTATGACTTTCCCTAAATATTATTCTGAACTTTTCACTTTTGGTTAACACCTGTTGGCAAAGGCAATGGATAGCTTTTGTTTTTTTTTTTTCAAATCTATTGATTTTCCAAAACTCACACAAACTTACAAGGCCTGTTTGGCGGCTCTGGTCTCAATTGAAAAAATCAAAACCACTTTAAACTCTTTTGAAAAAAAAAAAAAAAAAAAAAGCAAGCTCCAGGTCCTGATGGTATACATCCAGAAGTATATTCTGCATTTTTCCACAAGTATCAAGCTCACTGTTTCAAATGATTAACACATCTCTCTCCTCGTCTAATCTAGACTCCAATATAAATTCCTCCATTCAAACTGGGCAAAGTTTCCACATTGTGCTCTAGCTATACCGTCCATTGTTACTCATGAACTGAAACACTAAGCTATTAGACAAAGGTGTGGCTCTCTGGCTCAAATCCGTGATTCGAAATGGATTAATTTCAACCAGACCAGCTTTGTGGCATCTTGTTATGCAGCTAACAGCATGTGCCGGCTTCTGCACATTTTACCTCGGGCACCTTTGCTCTCAGCCCTGGCAGTGCTCTTCTCACTTGATGGTGAAAAGACCTTGACAGGATGGACTGGAAATTTTTGTGGACAGTCATGAGCAAAATGGGGTTTGATACTGTATTTATCAACATGATTAAATCATCACACGCTTGTCCTACAGCTTCTGTTTTAACAAACTCAGATCTGTCATGTTCCTTTCCTGTTTTTAGGGGCGCCTGGCAGGGCTCTCTGTTATCACAGCTGTTTTTCATTATCTTGCTCGAGCCTCTAGCTGTTGCCCTGCGTGCATCTGATGCTTTCATACCTATTTTGCCTAATAACACAGTCAACAAGGTGTCAATATATGCTGTCGACATTCTACTGTCCCTTCCAACATTCTTCACATATTAACATTATTTCGTACATATTCTTATCGGGCTATAAAATCGACTGGAGCAAATCTGTGCTGCTCCCTATAAATCAAACCTGTCGATCTCTCTCTTTTCCTTCCTTCATTCTGGTTGTTAACTCTTTAAATTACTTAGGAATCACCATAACTCCTTCCATTACTGATGCTGTATGGGGCAAACTTTCACACTGTGTTTAATGAAGTAAAACAAACAATGCACTCTTGGAATAACCTCTCTCTCTCCTTTCAAATTCATTTGGCAATCATTAAAATGAATATTGCCCCCCATTTAAACTTTTACAGCTCAATGCTCCCACTTCCCCCACCTTCTTCTTCTTCTTTTTGGATCCAGGTCAGATCAGCTATCAGCTTCTTTCTATGGTGCGGCAAAAGACCCACTATCAAACACTACCTTTTGATTAGATTCAGGACCAGAAGAGGTATCTCCCTTCTGGATTTTCAAATGTACAATTGGGCGTATGTTCTTCGTCCTGTGGCCCGGCCAGGATGCCTACATAGTGGACGGACCTGGGGAAAGAGCATATCAGGGCATTGCCTCTCCCAGAAAGCTAGATGGCAACCTTAGACTCCCACAGGGCTGCTTGGGAGCTGGAGTTTGGAGCAGCCCAGCTAGGCTCCATAGGCACCGCCAGGGGGTGTTGCAGGAACAGCCGAGCCCTTTGGTGTAGCACTTCTGCCACACCCGGAAGTGCTGCCAGAAGAAGATCGCCTGGAGCACTTCCGGATGCCCTATGAAAGGAGCCAGCTGCCACTACTCCAGGAGCCAGTGTCAGGGGAAGGGAGACAAAGCTAGCCAGGAGGAAATGGAGATGGATTGAGAGAAAGAGAAAGAGAAAGAAAAGAAAGTGATATGTGTTTGTACTTTGGAACTGTGCTGTGTCGGTGGGAAACGGGAAGGCATTTCCCACAAAGAACCCCCCACTTTCCCCCTCCATCCGGGCTACTTATAGAAACAAATCTTGTTTCCCCCCACGCTCTGCAACACCTACCATTTATTAGATTTAAAAGGAAAAAGGGAGCAGACAAATGTAATCCACTCCTAAATTATGTTTTGCATGTCTGGCACAAAGCATCTTGGCTCCACACTGTGCTGACACCCCATCACATCATTGTTTCACACCATCTCTCTCAACATTGGTGGGCGACCCATTTCTTTCCCACTTTGGGCTTGAAGTGGTATCAGCAAACTTGGTGATTTGTTTGATGGAAATGGGCTTGCCTCTTTTCAGTCACTGAAAGATAAATATTCTAAACCTCCTTCCTACTTTTTTTCTATTTGCAGGTTAAATCTGTTCTCAGGATGTTTGCAGTGTGTTTTCTGCCCCCATTCCCAGCTACCCATTATATGATTACTTTTTCACACCCTTATGTTCCACTGAACGCATTTCTGTTCTGTGCGCTCAGCTTTGTGATTTCAATACTACATCTATCCCAGTCACTCAACAATGGATCGAAGATCTTTCCTTATTAACGCCATTGTGTTGGAATACTATTTAAAAAAAATAAAAATTCTTCTGGAAACTCTAAACACCAACACATCCAATATAAAACTGTCATAGAGTTTATTAGATAGATAGATAGATAGATAGATAGATAGATAGATAGATAGATAGATAGATAGATAGATAGATAGATAGATAGATAGATAGATAGATAGATAGATAGATAGATATTATTATCCTAAGAAGTGTTTCCTGATATGTTTAGCCCCTGATTCACTCTGCCATCAGTGTGCCTTTAATGCACAGAGCACCATTCTCCACACGTTCTGGGAATGTCCCACTGTAGCTGTTCTTTGGGCTTTACTTGCAAAGGAGCTCTCTTCCATCTTATCTATCGGTATTTCTTGCTCTACTTCCAGTCTACTTCATTAGATTTCGCTATTCTCTCTCTTTCCCTTCACAACCAGCGCATTATTTCATTGGCTACAATGGCATCCAAAGTTGTAATAGTCCCTGAATGGAAGAATCCAGTATCTGTCACTTTCTCAGTCGGGAAGTCCACTTTTTACCACCTAGCATTATTAGAACTGTCAGCCACATGGATTAACGAGGTATTTGTGCATACTATTAGTAAATGGGAAAATACTATCTTCCTGATCAAATCATGGCTGAATGCAAACCCTTTCAATCTAACACTTTTCTATTATTTTCTATGTAGACCAGCGGTTCTCAACCTTTCTAGTGTCGCGACCCTTTAATACAATTTCCCATGCTGTGGCAACCCCAACTGTAAAATTATTTTCGTTGCGACTTCATAACTGTAATTTTGCTACTGTTAGGAATCATAATGTAAATATCTGATATGCAGGATGTATTTTCATTGTTACAAATTGAACATAATTAAAGCGTATTGATTAATAACAAAAACAATATGTAATTATATATTGTGAAATATTTATTTCTAATTACAAATAAATTAAACTTTGTCTTTATGACTTACGTTTGTTTTTCTTCATTGTGTATTGAACTGTATTCACCGTATTCATGTTGTATACTTATGTGAAAATTTGAAAAGCATGGCGTAGCATGGGTAACAGTCTTAATATAACAACAGTAAACTACATTGCTACAAAATTGCTACATGTAAAAAGCCAACGTCAGTGCGAAGGTTGAGGCTGCTTCTTTCTCACCAGATCAGAGATTCTCTGGGCGGTCTTTGCAAGAGCACAACGAAGATCATCTTCTGCAACAAGTCTACTTCTGCATTTAGGCTTGATAACCAACAAGCTGGAAAACCCTGTTTTGCAAAGATATGTTGTTGGAAATGGAAGAAGAAGACGCAACACAGTCTCAGACAGAACAGGATATGACTGCCAACAGTTGATCCAGAATTTTTGTAACTGACATTGAAGATAAATCATTTCTCGCTGCATTGCTGTTAATGAGTTCAATGAACTCCCCTTGTGCTGTCTCAGGAACATCTTCAACTTTGACTGTGAATGGACTTCTGGCAAGTGCAAACGGGGTGTCAGGTACATTTGGAAAGTACGATGAAATTTCGTCCGCAAGCATGTGCAAATGTTCTTTCACAGAAATTATCATTGTAATCCTTTCGTCAGGTTCAATGTCAGTTTCCTCAAAGAAAGCAGATAGGGTGGGCAACATGTAAATTTTATTTTCATCCAATTTTTTTTTGCCAAAGCTGAAGTTTCATTTGGAATGATCGGATCTTTTCAGACAAATCGAGGCATGTTGCATTTGGTCCTTGTAGTGATAAATTTAACTCATTCAAGATGGCAAAGATGTCCACCAAGTAAGCTATTTTCTGCAGTTCACTTTCATCGCTGAAAAGTGCTTCGAACTGCAGTCTTGCTTTCTGATTAAGAAACGTTTTTAGTTCATCACGAAGATCAAAAACACGTTTTAAAACCATCTCACTTCAGTGTGAAATAGCAGAGCATTGTTGGACGCATCCAACTCATTACAAAGTTTCGAAAACAGTCGACCGTTTAAAGCACTCGCTTTTACAAAATTGACGGAACTTACATCGCTTTTCATTACTTCTTGTAACTCTTGTGGCAGCATCTTCGTTGCTAATATTTGTCGATGAATCATACAGTGAGTTCCGATGACTTTTGGTGACTCATTCAGTACCAAATGTTGAAATCCAGACCGACATCCTAGCATAGCTGGAGCACCATCTGTGCAAACACCACAAACCTTTGCCCAAGAGATCTTATGCTCTTTCAGAAATGAACCAATTGTGTCAAATACATCACATGCAGTAGTTTGTCGTTCAAGAGGTTTGCAAAAAAGAAACTCATCTTTAAATTCGCCATCATTAATATACCTCACGTAAACCAGTAATTGTGAACAGTATGCAACGTCTGTAGATTCATTAAGCTGGATGCCAAATATTGGAAGTGGAGCAGATTTCATTTCCTGGATTACCTGATCAATAATATCAGCAGACATGTCACCTATTCTTCTGCGGACAGTGTCGTTAGATAAGGAAATTGCACTCAATTTCATAACAAATTCGGCTCCGATTATCACTCGAACAATGTCATTGGCCGCTGGCAACAGTAAATCTTCAGCAATGGTGTGAGGTTTTATAGCTCTGGCGATTCTGAGAGCCACCAAATATGAAGCTTCAACAGCTGCTACGTTTTGTTGGTGGTACTTGCCGCCAGTGTCAAGTCTGGCTTTCTTGACTCTATCAGCTTTGCTTCTAAAATACTGGGTATCCTTGCCGGCAAAGCTCAGTTGCTTGCTATCAAAATGACGTTTCAGTTTGTTCGGCTTCATAGATTCGGCTGATAGAACTTCATTACAAATAATGCATTGCGGTTTCTCGATTCCTGCTGTAACTATTGAAGTAAAACCATATTGTAAAAAATCGTCACTATATTTTCTTTTCTTAACGTTCTTCTCTACGTGATCCATTGTCATGGGTTGGTTCGCTGAAGAAAATATTATATAACAATAGCTTCAATAACACAGACTATAAAACGTTTGTTTATGCTTTACTAATTAGAAACGGATGTGATTTCAATTACGTCACGAAATGCGTAAATCCCCGCAACGGCGTGACGTTACGTAAAACTGTGTACAGTAACGTAAACAGTTAAAAATAATAAAGCTACAACAATTAAAAAGTTTGAAATTATTCTGATTCAATTGTCTGCAACATCTATCCTCGAATGACAATTATAGTAAAAAAACTAGTAACTACCAATGGAAAAAATTTGTACAAGTTTTACACATTAGAATAGACAAAACCCATATTTCCAATGATCTTAGGCGACCCCTGGCAAATCGTCATTCGACCCCCAACGGGGTTGCAACCCACAGGTTGAGAACCGCTGATGTAGACTGTCCTGGCTGCAGAGAAGAAGGGGGTGGAGCTGGGGCTACATGTCAGTGCTGGCCAAGCATAGATCAATTTCTTTAGCCAATACCGAGGGGGTGTTGCTTTTAGTGAATGTTAAATATACATGTCTTTACTTTTTTTTTTATTTCAAACATCTCTACTGTCTTTCTAGCCTTTGTCCTGCTTTCACACTAAAGGTGCCTCCAACTTGGCCAAGTCCCAGGCGCAAGAAGCAACTTTCTCCAGGTGTCAACGCTATGTCTACAGTAGCTAAGCATCATTTTATCTCACCGTCTTGTTGGGTACGATTTTGTCTATGGTCATATTCCTCTCAGTTTAATATCTGATGGGATTCCACGTCTGGGCTTGTCCGCTGTATATGCTACCAGCCAAAGCTTTTACAACGTCTCACTTTTTCTAGAAATATGTGCCATATAATATTTTAATGTTTCATGAAATCAAGACATATAACAAATAAACAATGGCAAATAAAAAGATAAAAGTCAAGGAACCATTAAGTGTACAAAATTGTATTCAAATTTTTGATTCATCGAAGTAGCCACCTTTTGCTGATAGGACAGCCAAACTGTGGTAACCCTTTTAATTCAGAATGCCAGTCACTCTGTGCAAGTCACTAAATATGCCTCCAGCAAATGAACCCTAGACTATCACACTTCCTCCTTCATTTTTGACAGTTGGTGTCACACACTGAGGAAGCATCGTTTCACCAACTAGATGGCGCATAAGAACACTGCGTGATGAACCGAAGATTTCAAATTTGGTGTGGCGAAGTGGGTTCTACTCCAGGCTCCCATGCAGCTTCTGGGAGCTCTTGAACCCGACACCATTGGTAATGTCACCGATGGGCTAGACAGTGAGGCACAAACAATGAAACAAAGGGATAGTGCAAACAGTGCAAAGTGCTTTTATTTAAAATTAATAAACAAAAACAAAGTGTCCAAATAAAATTGCAGTTCATCAAAACTTTAAATAAATAATCCAATAAAACATGTGAATCCATGGAGGTTAAAATCCATTAGAAAAAATCTTAAAAAAAAAAAACAACGAGGTTAAAACAATGGCTGGAAGCTGTCTTTTAAAATCAACCCGGTGCCTTTCTACTGGTGACTCCCCTGCCTATCCTGTCCAGGCTATGAACAAGGGGAGCCACCCTACCTGCAGCTGACCTTCTCTCTGCCTTCTCCTGCAGGTCTGTTTGCCTCGCCGATCCCTGGCTCCGGTGGCCTTCACCAGACCTTGACATTGGCTCCCCCAATGACCAGGACACTCACACTGGGGGGTTCATTTCCCAAGTCCCGACTCCCGCTGCCTTCCCTGGCCTTATGCGGCGAGCCATCCTCCTTCCGGTCACTCCCGCTCTTCAAAATGCTCAGCGGGAGCGACCACAATCGACTGGTCCTCTGGTGCTGGCCAAACACCCAGGCTCACTGCTCAGCTGCATGCGAGCCTGTGCTCATTCACTCACTCTTGCACTGGCTTTCCCCTCCCTGCTTCCTGCCACCTTCTTCTGCAACCTCCGTTCCTTTCCTTTCCTGTTTTCCCTCTCCCCCTACCCGCCTCACGCTTCTATTTATCATTGGGGACGTGATCAGATGTGGCAATTAGCATCTCCCGGGAACAATTATGGATGCGGACAACTCCTCGCCTGTGCACTTAAGCGAGGATCACCCGGGAACCGATCCACCACACTATCACGCCCACTTTCTAAGCCGCGAAGGCAGCGATTATTTATTTGAAAAGTGGCCTTCTTGACATGAGCTGCGGACCTGCTACACCACATTTGGATTCATCGGTCTGTAAAACTTTCTTCCAGTCTGCAGTGGTCCTTTTCCGGTATTTCAATACCCTACTTTGTCCTTTAAAGAATAGCTTCCTCACTGCCACTCGCCCTGTCTAACCTGCAACACAAAGTCTCCTCTTCAGAGTACAAACTGAGACTTGCTTTTCCTGACCACTGTAAAGCTGAGTTTGAAGTTGTTGTGCTGTGAGGCGCCTATTATGGCAAGTTGCTGACCATCAGAAACCTGTCTTGTAATTGGGTTGTGACTTTGGCTCTGCCAGATCTCTTCCTGTCCCAGTTTCTTCCAGACTCCAATTGCCTTTGGTTTGTGTAGGACGTTGTACTCATTGACACTTCATTTTTTTGCAATTTCCCTAAATTAAAGTCCAAAACCTCTACTGCTAATAGTGTTATGTTTCAATTCATTTGTTAATTGCCGTTTTCTTGCCATTAGCACTTGATTTGACAACTTTATACAGGGTAATATTGTCCAAGTACTACTTTAGAGTACTGTTCCAACTCTGCTTTAAGACAGACAGAGGGTTTCTAAGTAAGCAAAAGAGGTTGGGACACCTGTGCAAAGTGTTTCTTTCAACTTGCAATACTTAATTTTAACTTTAATTGCTGCAGAATATCTGTTGGTTGTAACCAATTAGTTGTTCCGTGAAGAAGACCCATTTGTAATATTCTGAAATTTCCTTTTTTTCCAGTTCTTGACAACCTACCCTTTAAATTTAAATCTCTGCTAGTTTACTGCTTACCTTTTTCATCATTTTAGGCCATTCATTGCATTTCAACTGATTACATTTGAAGAAAAAATGGAAAAACTGAGGTGTTCTAAAACTTTCGACCGATAGTGTATTAACACTAGAATCCCTGAAGCATACAAAAAAACTCGTAATCCCAGCCCACCTTAAATTCCTTCTCACCTCTCCATCAGCGTCTTTTGTTTTGCAAATATGTTGATCAGCACAAGCAGCAAACAGCCTGCTATCCCACCAAACCCGACGGAGGTCAACTCGGCAACACATTCTCCCAGCTCAGGGCCAAGACTTCTTATCTGCGTGTGAAGTGCATGGAGTTGATTAGGGTAAATAATACAGTATATTGTTATTTGGAATACATGCATTTCATGACATCTGGCAACGTTTTTGTTGAGGACTGTGTTTTTGAGTTATAACCCAGGGCAAAGACTTTCTGAGTCTGTGGTCATAAAGCTTATGGAGCTGTTTCTGGACAAAGGCAGAACAGTAACAACAGACAGCTTCTTCACAGCAATTTTGCTGGCTAATAGACTGCTGGTACCACAACACAATTCTATTTGGCACCATAAGAAAAATGGGACTTCCATTCTGCAGCTAAAGTCACTTCAGTATGCGAACAATTTGTCACGTTAGTGTTTACATCTTAGATCTGGGGATAGGGTTATAATTAAAACTAATAATAATGAAGTAATACATTCTGAAATTATTCTCCAGGGAAGACTAGCCACCCTAGCATTTCAACTAAAGGCAGGAAGACGTAATATTTTAAATATATATGCACCCCCACATACAAATGAAAGAATGGAAGTCTTTTAAAAGCTAAAGGCAGAGACACGAGAAAAAAGAAGTTATCATAGCTGGAGACTTTCAACTGCCAAACTGGGGTAAAGAAGAAAAGATAATTGGTTAAAACTTCCAGGTTATTAATAAATGTAATAAAAGATTACCAAATAAGAGATAATTATAGAGACATTAAAAAGTAAAAAGGAAAGGTATACATGGAGAGTGGAAGGAGAAAACTGGAAGTCAAGAAATGACTTAATATTAAGTAGTGCAAGATACATAGTTAAAAGTTTTCAAATTAAACCAACCTGCTTCTCCGATCACATTATTTTAAAAGAGTGTGAGGGAGAAAGCAAAGATAAGGAATTTGGAAATTAAATGTGCTCCTGCTAGAAGATAAAAAAATCAGATCAGTTTGAAAAGAAATACAAGCAATGGGAAACCCTAAAAGAAGGGTGTAAAAACAAGATGAGAATTGTGAGAGATAATGAAATTCAGGGCTAAACAATTCTTCCAAATGAAAGAAACAGAAAAAGATAAAGGAGAAAAGGAGCAGTTAGAAACATCGCAGGAAAGACTAGAAGAAATGTACAAACCGGAAAACGGAGGGACATGTACAGAAAGAGAGGTGGAACAGATAAAAACATAAATGATGGACATCTATAGAAGAAGGGAGGAGAAACAAAAAATTCAAAGTGGAGTACAGTACTTGGAAGGGAATGAGAAATGTAAACGCTTCTTCTTCAAAAAAATAAACCAACGGAACAAAAGGAGTGGCATTAAGGGGCTGAATGATAAAGAAGAAAATCATAAGAAACAAGAAAACCAGAGATAGTAGAAACCTTTAAAGATCTGTATAGAGAATGAAAAAATAGAGATGTTCAGAAAGTGTTAAAAGAGATCAAGGGGAGGATACAAGAAGAACAACAGAAAAGAATGTTAAAGGACTTTGAAATGGGCGAATTAGAACAAGCACTAAAGACTTGTAAGAAAAAACAAGACACCAGGTATCAATAGCTTTACGGTGGAATTTTACATCACTTTTTGGCATTTAATAAAAGAAGATCTGTTAGAAATATTTTTAAAAAATATTAAAAGGGGAAGATGTTCCTAAATCATGGAAAAAATGAGTCATGACCCTAATTCCCAAAGACGGGGACAAATCTGATATTACAAATTGGAGATCAATAACCCTGCTATGCCAGGACTACAAGCTACTAACAAAGTCATTTTTACCTCTTTAGATAAGTTCTGGCTGACATTATACAAGAAGAACAGGTGTGTGCAGTTCCCGGACGGTCCATAAATGTCATCATGATTTTGATTAGAGACATACTGGAATACACAAAAGGACGAAACATACCACTAAGGCTGTTAAATATGGACATGGAAAAGGAATTCAGCTCCATAAACCATAACTTTTTGTGGGAAACCCTGAAAAAGATCCAAGTACCCAAACAGATTATAGAAGCAATTCAAAAATTATATCAAATATAATGAGTAGAGTACTGATAAATGGGAACCTAACAAAGGACATAAAAATCAACAGGGATGTATGACAGGGGTGTTCCCTCTCCGCAATTTTATTTGTCATCAGCATTGAAGCCCTGGCAAGCATGATTAGAAAGAACCAGGATATCAAAGGGATAGAAATTCCCGGAAGTGAAGGAAAGAAAGCAAAGTGCATCTTGTAAATGGATGATATAATTATAATTGCCAGAGATGTAATCTCTGTGAATAAAGCATTAGATGTAACAAATCTATTTTGTGCAGCTGCTGGAACTAAAGTAAATTTACGAAAAACAAGTGACAGGGATGTGGAAACTAAGAGTTCTTAGTTATGAGGGGAAAGTCCTCCTCCTCAAGTCAATTATGCTTCCTAAATTAATTTTTTTGGCATCAGTTTATCAACCAGGGAAAAAACTACAAAAAAGCTACACATAAAAAGACTGTATGCCTTCAATATGCCAAAAATATATAAACTCATGATAAGCTGTATAGAACAAAACAACAAGAAATTATGAAACAACTGGAAAATTACTATACAAACAGTAAAGATCAGTCCTATGGACTTAAAGAAACTTCGGAAGCAGATTCAACAAAAATATGGGAAATGATATCGAGTAAATATCTACCCAACAATTTGAAAGACCTAGCATGGCAGGCCGTACATGATATCCTTCACACAAATAATAACCTGTTCAAAAGAAACTCTGTAAAAAATTAAAAATGCCCATATTCTCAATGCAACAAAATTGAAACTGTGAAACATGCCTTATTTAACTATTTATTTAGCCTTAACTAGACTATGTGATTTTGCTAGACTAGTGATTTTGATGGTATTTTTTGCCATTTTGCTGACATCTCTGCGTGGCTGTATATGCTGTGTATGCATTTAGCTTCAGCCTAACCTCCGTTTCGTTTGAAACTTACCGGCTTATTCTCTGGATGTCTGAGCTGCCTGTGGCCTCCTCGCCTACAATGTGGACTGGTAGGATATTCGCCTGGTTAATGTTTGTTTGGAGTCTTTTGTCGCTCATTATCCAACCTGCGACTGGCCTCCTCCAGTACCAAGCTGCTGAGCTTCTTCGACTGCATCTTCTCCAGTCTGTGCCTCTGCTGTCGGTGCTGTATTTCGACCCGGACGTCATACTTCTCCCTCATTGGAGATACATCCACCGTGGGTCCCGCCGGAGATTCCGAACGGACGTCTCGAAAGGAATTAACTCTTTTTGGTCTGATTTTCGGCACCCTCCACATAACACAGATAAGAACGCTGACCATAGCGTGTTGGCCAGCTTAGCTCAGTCGACTAACACCACTGTCAAATGCGACAGCAACATTGTCAGCTTTGGTCTACTGAACATCCGCTCACTCACGAGCAAGGGACATCTCATTCAGGATCTCCTCATTGACCGTAAGTTTGACTTTCTGTGTTTAACTGAGACTTGGCAGCAACCTCAAGACTTTTCACAACTTAATGAATGCACCCCCCCGGGGTTTGTTTACACTTGTCAACCCCGTGCCTCTGGCCGTGGAGGTGTCGCGATAATTTATTGCGAGAAGTGGAAAGTCCTGCCGTTGTCTGCTCCTGCTGTTAGCTCTTTTGAATCGACTGTGTGTCAACTGTCTGGGCCAGTTCCTACCATCATTGCAACTGTCTACCGTCCTCCTAAGTCAAACAACAATTTTTTGAACGATCTTGCTACCTTCCTTACCCATTTATCTGTAATTACTCCAAATATAATTCTGCTGGGGGATTTTAATATACATCTGGACAATATCAATATCCCTCTTACTAGAGACTTTTTATCTTGCCTGGAGAGTTTCAGATACCAGCAGCACACTGATGTTCCTACCCATTGTAAAGGACATATCTTGGACCTGATCTACTGCTCTGGTGTTGTTCCTTTTGATCTTACAGCAGATGAACTCACTATAACAGACCATTTTCTCCTTTCATTCAATGCCAAACTTACCTTTTCTGTTCCTAAGCTTCCACGTCTCATAGCCCTTCGCAACATTAAGAATATTAACTTGAATTTGCTGTCTTCTAGAATTGATTCCCAAATGGACTTTTATAATTTATCCACTCCTATAGAACTGGGTCTCATATTATAACACTTGTCCTTAATGGTATTCTTAATTCTCTGGCTCCACTAAAAACCCGATCTGTTTCTTTTTCTTTTTCTGCCCCTTGGTTTTACCGCCTGAACTTCGGCTTCTGAAAGCTAAGGGCAGGGCAACTTGAAAGGGTGTTTAAAAAATCCGGACTCTGTCCACAAAGAGATGTATAAAAATCATCTTCTCTATTACAAGGATTGTATAGCTCAAACCAGATCTAGTTATTACACTCAGTTAATTACTCGTAATACAGGTAACACCAAGTCTTTGTTTTCTTTACTTAATAATGTTACACAACCTCCAGACTCTTTACCATCTCACCTTTACTCAACTGCTTTCTGTAATTCTCTTATGTCTTTTTTCAATGAGAAAATCCGAAAGATACATCAGCACCTTGGTCCAAATCCTCTCTGTATTCCTTCTGAACTACACTCGCCTATTCACTCTTTCTCTTCTTTCCAGCATCCCACTTCCTCTGAAATCTCAGATCTCATCTGCAAATCCAAGTCATCTACATGTCAGCTGGACCCCCTGCCTACAGTTCTGGTTAAAGCTTGCCTCCCCTCTCTAGTCCCTCTCATTTCTGCCATCATTCACTCTTCTCTTACTACTGGTATTATTTCCTCATCTTTCAAAACTGCTGCTATAACCCCAATACTAAAAAAACCTGGTGCTGATCCTACTAATTTCAATAATTTTCGCCCCATTTCTAACTTGCCCTTTATCTCCAAAATTCTTGAAAAAATAGTAGCTATCCAACTTCACACCCACTTATCTCACAATAATCTATATGAAAAGTTCCAGTCTGGTTTTCGCCCCCTTCATAGTACAGAAACGGCACTTGCTAAAATTACCAATGACCTCCTTATGGCTGCTGATTCTGGTCTAATCACTATTCTCATCCTCCTTGATCTGAGTGCAGCCTTTGATACTACAGTGTTTGTCATATCACTCTCCTTAATAGATTATCTTTGATTGCCATTACTCACACTCCACTTGATTGGTTTAGATCCTACCTCTCAGGCCGCACTCAGTTCATACAGCTTAAAACCTTCACATCCCAACCCACCGCTGTTACTTCTGGTGTGCCCCAGGGCTCCGTCCTGGGCCTCTTCTTTTTATTATTTACCTTCTTCCCCTTGGCAATATTTTTTGCAAATATAACATTAATTTTCACTGTTATGCTGATGACACCCAGCTCTACCTTGCTGGTAAACCCACCTCCTCTTTTCCACCACCCTCGCTTATTGACTGCATTGCTGAAATTAAATCCTGGTTTTCTTTAAATTTTCTTAAATTAAGCAGTGACCAAACTGAGGTTCTCCTCATTGGTTCAAAATCATCATTATCCAAAACCAATAATCTTTCTCTTATTATTGATAACTCTGTTGTTTCCCCATCATCTCAGGTCAAGAGTCTGGGTGTCATCCTTGACAGTACTCTATCTTTCCAATGTCACATTAATAACATCACCCGGTCTGCTTACTTCCACCTATGTAATATTAATCGCATTCGCCCCTCCCTCACTCCTTATACCACTGCCATTCTTGTTCATAGTCTTGTCACTTCTCGGCTGGACTACTGCAATTCACTCCTCTTTGGTCTCCCTAATAAATCTCTTCATAAGCTTCAGTTAGTCCAGAATTCTGCAGCACATATCATCACTTGAACCCCATCTATTCACCATATTACTCCGGTCTTGCAGCAGCTTCATTGGCTCCCGATCAAGTTTTGTATTGATTTTAAGATTCTGCTATTAACATTTAAGGCCATCCATAACCTCGCCCCTCCATATCTGTCTGACCTTCTTCATGTTGCCATTCCATCCCGTAACCTTAGATCCTCTTCCTCCACCCATCTGACCGTCCCTCCCGCCTGTCTAACCACCATGGGGAGCAGAGCTTTCAGCCGTTCTGCTCCCAAGCTCATTACCTGCGGATCTCCGAAATATCAAATCATATTCATCCTTCAAATGTAAACTTAAAACACATCTGTTTAAAATGGCTTTTTCTTTTTCCTCCTGATTATAGTGGTTTTGTTTGGTTTTAATTTTTAGATTTTCTGATGTTTTAAGTTGTTTATAATTGTGTCTTTTATTTATTTATTTATTTATTATTTGTTCGGTGTCCTTGAGTTCTCTGAAAGGCGCCTTGTATAAATAAAATGTATTATTATTATTATTATTATTTGAGTGTAAGAATGCACAAGTAGTTTGGAGAATGGCAAAGGCAAAACTAATGGTGTAAAGTGCAGTAAATAAAGAAATGGTCATGTTTGGCAGGTCAAAGCAAGAAAATGTGGGTAGGAAGCAATGGGTAAGAATAAACCACATTAAAGAAATCATTTGTATTAGGAGACATTTATATGTAAAGAAAGGTAACCTTCTCCCCTGTATGAGTGTTTTACAGATGGCCATGGATAAGATAGAACTATTTGAATGAAGAACCTAAAAGAAAAAGAAGGACCACCCTGTGGACAAAGTAAGTTTTTGCTTTCTTTTAAATTGCTTATTTATTAATTGTTTTTTATTATGGTTTGATTATATTTTTATGATGGAAAAAAAACAGCGTTTCCAAATGAAAATCAGGATATAAAGTCATGGAATTCATGGGAAAACCAGGATAGAAAAAAAACCTAATCTGTTTTAACTGAATAAAGAGATTAGCACAAGAAAAAGTAGAGGAAATACTATGATCACTATGGTAGTTCTCCCAGGTCAGGTGTAGGGAATGCCTCATGTCTTTGGATCCAGGATAGGTTGGCACGTCCACTATTCTGTATTCTGCTTTCCTTGGTGTGTGGTGATTTCAATTTTACAGGAGCAAGATACCAGTCAATGGAAGGATGGAATTTGAAGTTGGAAGAGAAGATTTTCATGAACCTGGTGTATTCTGGAGACCTGCATCACGAATACCAGTAGATCAGAGAGAGAGGAAAAGAATGGTCCACTTTGATTAAAAGAAGATCAAATGAAGCGAGGAGAATTTAGCAAGGAGGTGCTGCAGAGAACTCTAAAGTTTGTCCCTGGTGAGATTGATTTTCAATTGCTTTTCCAGGAAAAACTACCTTCGAAATAGTCTTTAAGAACAGATCTCTGTATGATAAATGTGTGAGAACAGTAAAGAGAAACATGTTCAAATTAGACAAAAAGGTAAATGTAATTATGTACTGTATACTGAGGAAGTTAAAATACAGGACATTTCCACTTGGCTGTTGCAGTTTTGTGAAACTAAAAACAGTATGCATATGATAGATGAAGATGGGATACAAAAGTGGATTATATAAATTTGATATAATTTTGAAGAGGGATAATGAAATGGACAGGGTGATACATTTGCCCCAGGTGATATAAATTGACTCAGTAAGAGGTCATGTGTTTTACCCTGACCAACCGCAAGTGTGCAGAAGTGCGGTAAGGAGGTACACATAAAGTAATAGATTGTGAAACTATAAAATGTAGAAATTGTGAGGGCATAGCGCAAGGGAGTCTAGGAGACAAATAATATGTAATTTATGTGGACAGGAGGTACATGTCTTTTAGGACTGCCTTATCTCCTATGCAAATATAATTAAAATGAATAACATGAGAGAGAAAGTAATAGCTTTAGAGAAAGTAATGTAAGAAGTATTCAGAGGTAAGAGAGGAGAAGAATAGTGTTCTCCTTTCTGAGGAATATATAAATAGATATAATCTGTATTCAGAAATGTGTTTCACCTTTCACAAAATCTTATAAGGGATATGAAGATGGCTGGAAAGACGGCATGGTTATCTTTTCAGGGACAAATGAAAATAAAAATGCAGGTTTAGTGGTATTAATAAAGAATCATGAAATAGAAATAAAAGAATTTGAAGAAATAACGAAAGGGAGACTAATGAAATAAAAATTGGCAAGGGGAAATAATATTGTTAATTGGATTAATATATATGTACCAACAACACACATTCAGAGGATGGAAACTCTTATATAGAAATTTCAATGGGAAATACAAATAATTTAATTCTTGTGGGTGATTTTAACTGCTCAAGTGAACCAGAGCAGAAAGGTCAAATATCAGATAGAACATTCTAAAAAACTAAAAGAAATAATAAGACTTTCAAATAATAGATGTTTATCAAAAATTAAAAGAAGATGAAAAAGGGTTCACCAGGGGCCTCATGCGTAACGGCGTGTGTAGAATTCACACTAAAACATGGCGCTACGGACAAAAGCGTAAATATGCGTATGTACAAAAAAATCCATTTGCATAAATCTGTGCGTATGCCAACTTCCACGTTCTTCAGCTACATAAAGCCCAGTCAGAGTGAAAAGTAATGCACGTGCCTGCTGCCATTCCCCAACTCCTCCCAGAATTATGCCTCTTTGAATATGCAAATCAATATAAATAGCCCTTAAGCTCAGTGTTCTGTGAAAAGGCAATGGTAAAAGAACGGGGTAAAATAGAAGAATTTCAGCGAATACAAAGTGGAGGCAAGGAAAAACGTACTATTTGTTGGTTTAAACAAAACAACAACAACATTTATTTGTATAGCACATTTTCATACAAACAATGTAGCTCAAAATGCTTTACATGATAAAGAAACAGAAAAAAAGACAAAATAAATAATTAAAATTAGGGAACACTAATTACAGTTTTTCTGAATTGCTAAAACACTAAATCCTATTGTAAAAACTAAACTGTCAACTATCAAAACTCTTTCATCAAATCAATCCCACAGTTGTCAAAATCTTAAACACTATTCATCTGGTTGGGACACAATTGGCAAATCTGAATCTCCCATTTACCAAAACTCTAAACACATTCTCAAACACACAACACATTTAGTAGTGTGATGCACTTGTACCCAGAATGGTGCACACAGGCTACAAAAGTTAAACACAACTAGCACACTGTTTTCATCATTTACACACTACCACTCAAAATTGAAAACGTGTCCAATCAGTGAACCCAATTACTAAACAGTATATAAGCCTACTGAAATGCAAATGGCATGAGTGGATCCAACAATGGAGCAATAAAATAGAAGAGGAAGAGGAGTCCATGTCAGAGGTGGTGGGCAAGGACTAAGACCAAGAAGAAGATCTGTAATTTCAAATGACATTTAAGCAACTGTCATAGATCATGTTCTGGTGCATGGCATGACTATGAAGGAGGCAGGGCAACGTGTGCAACCAAACCTAAGCAGGTTCTCAGTGGCTACTATAATCCGGACCTTCACAGAAGAAAACAGGTAAAAAGTATACTTGTCTCAGTAAGGGGACGATGAAAAATAATTTCTCCATGGTACTGTGTTTGAACACATTTACTGAAAACATTGATGTGTATATAAGTATACTTATAACTAAATGGTATTTTTTTTAGAATTGAAAGACGGCCACATGAGATTGGAAGAACACACATGTGCTCACAACACCTGGAGACACTTATTGTAGATATGGTCCGTCAAAATAATGCAATTCGACTGCGTGAAATACAGCAGCGGATTATAGAAGACAACATACATTTTGAGGGAATAAATAGTGTGAGTCTGTCAACGATTGACCGTGTCCTGGAACGCAACAAGATAAGGATGAAACAAGTTTATCAGGTACCATTTAAGCGAAACTGTGAGAGAGTGAAAGAGCAACGATGTCAATATGTGCAAGTAAGTAAACTTTTACAGTAAACTCAGTACACTGTATTGTCTGGGATGTAGCACATGTATACATCATACTGTGTCATTTACAGAACTAAATGTAGTTTGTTGTCACTGTGTACAGAGAATCTTTGAGCTTGACTCAATGGTTAGGCCTCATGAATACATCTTCGTGGATGAAGCTGGATTCAATCTAGCAAAAAGGAGAAGAAGAGGTCACAACGTCATAGGTCAACCTGCCATTATTGAACTGCCTGGCCAGCGTGGTGGAAATGTAACTATCTGTGCTGCCATCAGCAGCTATGGGGTTCTCCACAGTCATGTTACTGTTGGGCCATACAACACCGAACTTCTAGTAACATTCCTGGATGGTCTATGGGATGCTTTGCTTGAGCAGAGAGATCACGAGCAGGCAGAGCATCCCATGTATGTTATCATTTGGGACAATGTAAGCTTTCACTGTGGTCCAAGTATACGCGATTGGTTTCACAATGAGCAGCATTTTATGAATGCGTTTCTTCCACCATACTCTCCCTTTTTGAACCCTATTGAGGAGTTTTTCTCGGCATGGAGATGGAAAGTATACGACTGAAACCCTTACACACAGGAAAATCTACTTCAAGCAATGAATGGAGCATGTGGTGAGATAGAAGTGGAATCTTGCCAGGGCTGGATTCGGCATGCTAAAGGATTCTTTCCTCGTTGCCTTGCAAGGGAGACCATAGCATGTGATGTGGATGAAGTCCTGTGGTCTGACCCAGCACAGAGGCGTGATGCTGATGCAGAATAAATTATCTGAATATGCTGTAAAAATATATAATTTTTTTTATATATACATAACTTTTTTGCTGCAGTTCTTTTTTTGTTAAAATGTGAGTACAAGAATAAATAAATGAATGACTAAATACATATTATTTTCCCGCTATCCCACAGTGTTTTGTATTTATGTAGTGTGTAATCGTTGCTAAGTTGTGTTTGCGCATTGGCTGGTTTTGTGTGGTTTTTGACAGTAGTGCTTGATTTTGAGTAAAGTTAAAAGTGTTTTGGGTCAAATGTTTGGTTTTGCAAGACAAGTCGAAGGTTTTGTGAGCGTAGCTTGAATTTTAGAGTTTGTGTTTAGTGTTTTGAGACAAAGATGACATTTTAGGAAATGTGTTTTAGCAATTCAGAAAAACTAACATAGTATAAAAGATGGCCAGGGAGGACAGAAAAAAACAAAAAAAACTACAGATGGCTAGAGAAAAAAAGATCTGCAGGCATTGCAGGCCACGAGACCACCCAGGCCCCTCTAGGAAAATAGGAAGTGGATCGAGTGATATAGAGTGTCGGAGAAATTCGAAAGCTTGAGTTCACAAAGTTGCACAGTGCCCAAAACAAAAAAGAAGTCATTAGATCTGAAAGTCGCCGTGAAAAGGTGAGTTGTAGCCCACCATCCGAGTGTCATATGAAAGCTTATTAGGGTATAGAGAAAAAAAAAAAAAATAGTGACACAGTGGGGAAAAAAAGCTTGAAATGTCAACTTTAATCACATAGTTTTTTTGTCATTAAAGTAGAACATCATAAACGTCACCTTAAAATCGTTTAATTTACTAGTTTCTCAAATACCATCATAACTAAGTAGTACGTTAAATGCTTTGTATTGTATGTGTTCTTCTATGTGCTCTGTGTGTGAATCACTATGTGCTTCTTAAACAGACTTTCTCTTCCTTCGACAGAACACAGAATCCATTACATTCGTGATATTACAGCTGTCTGAATAATTTAAATACTGAGATGTATACTTGGTATCATTTTCATAATGATAGGAATTAAAGCATGTATTAAATATGGGAACACAGTGGCGCAGTGATAGTGCCGAACTGGCACTCTGTCCAGAGATTGTTCCTGCCTCACGTATGATGCTTGCTGCACCATGCGCGACCTTCAATGAAATAATTTATTGCAGCAGTACTGTCTCTCTCAAACATACTAACCCCCAATTCCTGCCCTTCCTTTTCTTTCTCCAAGTACCCAATCGCCACACAATCAGCTCTGCAATAGACGTTGAGCCATCTGTAAGCTTAGAACGCTGATTCTTCAAAACTTTAAAGGAAGATTGAAATAACTTCGTAGCACATGTTTAATAATTCTATCCATCTGTCCTTCCAGTGTCGCGCCAGCCCCAGAAAGAATACAACGTGAGGCAGGAACAATCCCTGAATGGTGAGCCAGCTCCTTGCTAGCGCTGCGACACAGTGTCCACACATGTTTAATTATTAACAATATAGATTTAAATGATGTTAACATTTTATCTGTATAATGTAATAAACATATTTTGCTGCATTTCATCTTAAAATGATATCTTCATCATATGTAAATACACGCTAAAGTGGCTCAGGTTGTGCAATATTATAACTATCGCAAGTTTACAGTGAGGTAATTGTACTTATAAGTACAAACAGTTCTACAAGGAGCATTTGATGGGCTGATTGATTGCATTTATAGTTCTTGGGATGAAACTGTTTCTGAACCGCATGGTCCGTACAAGAAAGGCTCTGAAGCATTTGCCGTATGGAAGAAGTTCAAATAGACAGCATGACCGAGGCAGCGTGTGCTAGATGCTGTATACCAATAATTCTGTTTCCGATCAGCTGCTGTAGAGCTGTGATTCCACACTCAGATACAGTGATATAAATACTCCGAGTGGTGCAGTGAGAGTAATATGGAAAAAGCTGATATGGTATTTGGAATAGTTTGGCCATTCCCTGGACCATTATATTGCTGCAGGTTAATTACAATCAGATGCGTTACACTAATAAACAATATGCAGTTAGTTTCAATGCATTTATAAAGCCGCGTCAGGAATGTGGATCTAAGAAAGAAAGGGTGACCACACAGGAACAGTAGCACTGCTTTGACGCTGGGTGCCGCCAGTCTGCAAAACCGAGCGGAGAAATTGCGTACGCCAGGGTATTAGGTACCGTGGAAATGTGCGTGGCTTTACGCCAAGTTTAGTTTTTATATATCGCAATGTGAGCATGGAAATGGGTGTACGCAACATTTTTGTGCATACGCGCCTTTTATACATGAGACCCCTAGAGAGGGGCAGGAAAAAAATCTTCCTGGATAGACTATATTTTTACAGATAAAACTTACGAACCAAAGACATGCAATTTGCAGCTAGTGTTTTTTTCAGACCATAGCATGCTGGAAGTGGAAGTGCATAAAGGAAGTGAAGACGACACAAAAGATTATGGAAGTTAAAATGTAACAATGATAGATGACAAAATTATAAAAAAAGGTACCAACAATATTATAAGGGGTGGACAACTTTGAAAGAGTGGTGCAGGAGTCAGAAAGAGTGGTGGGAACTAATGAAAGAAAACTGGAATAGTTTTCCAAAAAAAAGGCAAAGAAAGGAGTAGGATGGAGAAAGAAGAACCAAAACATTACAGGAAGGACTTGAGCAGTTGTATATTATCAACAATCATGATGAAAAAATGCAAACACAAATAAGAACAATAAAAAATTAGAATTAGTCTTTAAGGAGAAAGAAGAAAAGATAAAGTTTCAAAGTAGAATTAAAGAATTAGAAGAATGAGAGGAGTGTTTTCAATATTTTTTTGAAAGTAACGGAATGGAAGAAAAAGGCAAAAATGGAAGAATTAATGGATAAAAATGGAAATATTAAAAAAGGAAATAAAGAAAAAATGGAAATAAAAGTCTTAACTTATTATAAAGAAATGTATCAAAGGAAAGACACAAACAATGGGTATATCGATGAAATAGAAAGGACAATAGATCAATTCTTTACAGACGAACAAAAGGAAGCTTTATATTGGTAAATAGAAATGCATGAAATGGAAAAAGCAGTAAAAAGGTGTAGCAGAGGCAAAACTCCAGGAAACTACGGACTACCAATTGAATTTTATTTCACTTTTTGGGATGCCATAAAAACAATATACTTAGTCTTGTTCTAGAAAACTTGAAAGATGGAGATATGAAAAGTTCAATGAAAATGGGAATAATAATGCTTATTCCCAAACAGGACGATACAGAAACATTAAAAACTGGAGACCAATAACATCATTATGCCAGGATTATAAAATTTTGTCAAGGCTAAAAGAAACATTGAAAACAAAGGAAGAGCAAGCATGTGTGGTTCAGGGTAGGAGTGCTGCAAATAACCTATGTGTATTAAGAGATTGTGTGCATTTTAAGAGAGAACGAAACTTGGACATTGGTCTGATCAATTTAGATTTAGAGAAAGCCTTCGATAAAGTCGTCCACAAATTTATGTAGAGGATACTCCAAAAATTGGAGTGCCTGAGGAGTTTTTGGAATGGATAAAAACAGCATATAATGGTATATTAAGTAAAATTAAGGTAATTAACATTAACAGAAGAAATAATGGTAGCAAGTGGTGTAAGGCAAAGGTGTCCTTTGTCAGTAGTGTTGTTTTTTTTTGTGTATTGAGTCGCTACTAAATAAAATTAGGATCAACAAAAACATACAAGGAGTTGAACTGGTGGGCAATAAATTGAAAGTGTTTGCCTATATGGACAATGTGACTGTAATAATAAGATGTGTGAAGTATAAATCATGTAATTGAACATACAGAACTTTTTTGTATGGCCTCAGGATCAACCTTAAACTTAACAAAATGTGAATATGTTCCTTGGGGAAAATGGAAAGAAAAACCTGAAGGAAGGATAACACTTTCTTACACTGTCAAAATACTGGGGATAATTTTTGGAAACAGCAACACAGAGAGGAGGGAATGGAAAGAAATGCATAAAGGATAAATAAAAAACAGGGTTTTGGAGGTTAAGAAATTTAACAATGGAAGGGAAACTATTGCGTGTGAAAGCAATTATAATACCAAAATAGTCTTATTTAGCTACCATCTTCTTTCCACCAAAGAAAATATTGAAGAAAATTATAAGAACTTGTTTTGTGTTTTTATGGAGATCAAAATGTGAGAAATTGGCCAGGAGAATTTAAATGAGAAATAAGGAAAAGGGAGGAAAAAGACTTTCCAAATATAGAAAAGGAGCTGTCATTAAAACACACTGCAATGGTAGTAAATGTGGCTTTAAACAAAAGAGTAAAATTAGCAGATATGAAAAAATATTTACTTGGTGTGGATTTCAGAAAAGCAAAATTGTTAAAAATAGCAAATAACGGACAAATTGCATTTAATACGCCTAAATATTATAAGGCAATAAGTAAATGTTTGAAATGGTATACATGGGAGTAAGGAGGTACCATAATATGGGGAAGGAAAAAAGACTTAAAAAATATATAGAAAAGAAGTAACAATAGTGAAAATTCAATCGTTGACAGAAGAACAAGCAAAAAAAAGTGTGTCAACAAAACACAGAAAAGGAATTAACAAAAAGACGGGGTGATTAACAATACATGAAATGTTACAATGCAGGCAGCGAAGTATAAAAGACAGGTAGCTAAAAGTCCAACATGTCCAAGAGACAACTGTTCAGAGCTGGAAACGACAGCTCATGTTTTTTGGCATTGTACAAATGCACAAGATATGTGGAACTTTGTGTTAAAGAAATGGAAAGGGTTTTTAGTAACAGAGGAAATTACGAAGGAAAGTGTATTGTATGGGTTATTGGGAAAGAAGTTAAATGGAATGGAAAATAATCAATATAAAGGAAAAAATGTGGTGGGAGAGAAATGAACTGGTAATACATAATAAGAAAATAATGCAATGATTATTACAGAATTGTGAAATAAAGTACTTGAGAAATAGAGAATAAAAGATGATCAACTGAACAAATGTCAACAGAGAAAAAGGAAAGACCTTTAAGATAAAAGTTTTTTATTTATTTATTTATTTGATTCTGTAACTAATTGTTGTTCAATTTTCTTCCAATTTTCAACCATGGAAAAAACCTCTGGCTGTAAGATAATTTAGACAAGATTCTTTATAAAAGAGGGGTTTATTTAACTCAAGGCAAAAGAAAAAAAGCTCAAATAAGCAAAAAAGTCTTAATCCCCAAACCAAAGGCAAAATCCAGAGACAGAGCAAAAATCAGTAGTACCTTGTGTCACAGGCAAAGAGAATGGAAATCTGGTGAACAAAATAAATGAGCTGATGGCGAGGTGAGTGTTAACTAGCTCATGGATTAAAATCCAGGCTGAGTGTAGTATGGGGAGGGGAAGAAAGAAAAAAGTGAGCACTCAAAAGAAGATGGGAGAGATGAAATGCGAAGTGTCAGAGAACCATTGCAACAAACTACATAAGGAGGAGGAGTCTTCAGGCACAATAAAGGCAAGAAGGCTTGGGGAAGGAAAGTGTTCAAAGTTGAAGATTGTTCTAGGCTTTGCTGTGTGCCAAGTCAAAGGTGAAGCTGAGGTGAAACCAGAGGAGGCATGCTGTGTGCGGGCTTGAGACAACATTGCTGTGTGAGAGTAATCAGGGTGACTGTGCTGCATGCTAGCTGCTGCTTCCCAGAATGGGCAATGTATCTCCTTATTTTTATTGTAGTGACTTTTGATGAAGATTTTTGTTGGATCCTTCTGTTTTTACTTGTTTGTGTGTGTTTTTAAAAAGATATCTTAATTATTTATGATTTTTTAAAATATTCTATGTATTCCTGCACTATTTATCGGTACAATGACTGTGATTGTAATAAAATAAGCACTTTTCACTATTTTCACTTTCAAACTATTTTTGTCTCCTCACTTGCTACTTGGCCAATCCTTGGTTCACAAACTACAAGATGCCCAGACAAAGGAAAATGCCATTGGCTTCTGGCACACAGCATCACAAAAATCACAAAAACAGAATATCGAAGAGATAAAGCAATACATACAGAAATCAGCTCCAAAGTATACTCATCAATGACCCACTAAGGACTCACTGTTCAGCCTTCTTTTATGGAGCTGGGGTAGTCCCTAGCAGTGATGGATGGGGTGGTACTGCCTCTTGGAGTTCTACCTCCAAAACACAGGAAGCATAATGAAATTTTAAAGGCAGTTCATAAAAAAATACATTAAGCGTATTTGCTAAATAATAACTTGAAAAAACTATATTAACTGAAACTATTGTGACAAATGAACACTACTGAAAATAAATGTAAAAGATATAGAAAAGGAATATAAGTATGAGCCAGGTAAGGAACCCTAGCTAAAAACATAACACTTACTCCCAACTACTAACAGTAGGCTTCAGCCCAACTAGGATCAAAATAGGGAAATTTCGAAAAAGTTTCAATTTTCCAAAATACTTTAGAATAGGGAGAAACCATAAAAACCCTGACTTGTGACCAAAAAAAAAAAAAAACATTTATTTATAATTAAATAGAATAACATAAGGGTGTTCAAATGAGTAAAAAGGAGTTGCCTAAAACACTACACAAGCCAGTAATTAAAAATTCAAAGGCAAGTTAAAAAATAAAAAAACAGTAAAGGAAAACAAAAGGCAATACTCACAAATAACTCCAAGATAACTTCACATATATACCCACAGAGGAACTCTCAGCAACAGTGATGTCAAGGCAGCCCTCCTACTAGAGGAACCACCCACAAAGCACATGGAACATCAAGACATTTAAAATTAGAGTAAGTGAATGTTAAATCAGAAACAAACAAAACAGAAATGACATACAAAATGAAAAATAATAATTTAAAAATAAGCAATAACAAATAAATACAAGGGAACTATTCCTGACTGAAACATAACAAAAGCAAAACCAACAACAGAAATAATACCATAATATGAAAATGTGTTTACTGTGTGTGGCAACAGCTGTTTTTAATAATGGAATCAACAGATAGACTGAAGTCAGAAAAAACAAGCTAAAACCATTACCAGGTAATCAATAGTCTAATAAACTAAGCCCACAACGTAAGACAAAAAATTGTAGTGAAAGATGGGAACAGTTAAATTGAAAGCCAGAAAAATACATGTAACTGGGTCAAAATGACAGACATAAATCATAGTCAGATTTTGAACAAAACAACCTGTCACATGAAGACACAGACAGAATGCTGAGTCTTTTTAGAGAATCCAAACCTGGACAACTAGGAATTCCAAGGAGCTAACCTTTATACCCCTTGACCTGTGATGTCATGCTGTCCATGACCCCTGATGTCAACCCTAGCAACCACATGACAACTGTCAACACTGAAGTCCCAAAGTGACAGTACCCATAAGAAAAAACACAGTGAGATAATGCTAAACATAAATGACATAAAAAATGACGTGCTGAAACAAAATATAAATGTGATCATTGGATTCCTGGGTCTCAGAAATTTTCAAAAGATATATAAATTATTTTTAGATTTCCAGAAACCATTAATAAAAATTAAAAATGAGAGTCAAATCATGGCAGAAAAATTATATTCACATAATACCACAAAGTTTAAATAAACTGAGCCACCACAACAACCCTGGCTTTTTTGTTTCTGTTATTTGGCTTTGATTTTTCATTGTATTTGTTTGGTTTTTAATAGTTTTAGTTTTATTATGTATTAAACACTGTTGAAGGTATTAATTTGAATGGGAAGTTTTTTATGCAGAGTTAGGTGACGCAGACCCTGTCAGGTTCATCTTAGGGCTGCCTTGTTAGTTCTTCCCACAGTTTCTAGCTAAGGCATTTTATTTTCTCCTTTAAACATGTGCTAGATTCTTTTGTATTTTGTGTCTTATGACAGTTACTTAAAATGACCGAAAGGCAGACTCCTTTTTATTCAATTTACTTTTAAAACAATCAATTTTGCCTTACCAATGGGCTTATTAAATATGTATGCAAGTTAAATTTTATTTGCTGTTTTTACTCCTCAGAATTAATTTTAGGTGGACACTAAGAAACCATGTGTATTGACTGTGCAGGCAGACAGCAGACTTAAAATATAAATGGAATCAGGAGGTGTCTCGAGGACTTATTTAACAGGCAAGGGTCGATACCAGGAAGAAAATGATCAAAACAAACCCAGGATATGAAACAAAATAGTAATAAAAGAAACATAGTGAGTGGGTCGACCAAAATGGTTCACATAACTAGAGCAAGAACAAAAAGAATGCAAATCATAAAAACAGGAAATGATTCCTAACCACGGCTCAGATTTTAACATTCGATATTAATGGTTGGTTTCTTGATTATATCCACTCGAACAACCAGGAAGTGCATGATGCTGACCTTGACACTGCGCATTCCCAGTCATCCTACCTAGCAACAGCATAGCAACAAAGACATAAAATATCTCAAAATGATGATGCCCACAAGCAAAATAAAATGGAACCACAGGAGAATACAATGCATTAAAAATGCATAGAAAGAAAAAAAAACATTTTACCACTAAGTTACTTGTTGTCTAAAACCTCCAAGATGATGTTTCAAATATTTTAGAGAACACAGAATAGCTTTAAAATGTCAAGCCCAAGCCAGATTATGACACAATATACTTTTTATATTCTTTCCCCGATACAGAAGTGTTTAATTGCTGTTTTACTTATGCACAGGTGTAACATTGGGTGAAAGAGTGGCTGAATGTGCTTATAACTGCATGACACATGCATGCTTAAGGCAGCAGTAAGATAAAGAAGAGCACAAGAATTAATTCGTGAAAGAAGAGGAGTATGTTAGATCTATTATACTATAAGACCAGAGGTTCTGTACAATACTGCTCCCACCATAGTTTTATCCTGATCTTGGATGCTCCTGATAAAATTCTTCACTGTTTTCAGCTGATCCCACCATTTTTTGTTGTGCCCGCAAAAATTTCAATTTTGATCCCTGCTGCATTTCTGCTTTCCCTTTGAAAAAAGCACTTTAACTGAGCAAAATGCTACTTAGTTTCTTGAAACAGTAGAATCTACAAGGGAAAAGAAAAATCATACAGATGTGAGTAAATCTAATAATGACTGTTTTTTCTTTCTTATAATCAGAGTTGTCCTATTGACATCATTTTTCAAAAGTGACAGACAGATAGATAGATAGATAGATAGATAGATAGATAGATAGATAGATAGATAGATAGATAGATAGATAGATAGATAGATAGATATAGGGTGACCAAATGTCCTTTTTTTCCAGGCGATGCCCTCTCTTTTAGACTTACTATAGCGGTCTTGCTGATATTTATCAAATCCCTAAAACTATCTGGGATTTTGTCTTTTTCGTTACTTAGACTGTGTAAAAAAACAGCAGACCTAAATATTTAACTCAATCCAGTGTGACATGTATATATTTTAAACCTGCAATCAGTGTATCCACATGTGGTGTAGGGTTTGTTTAAATATAAGCACAGATGGTAGTTTGACTGACATGACAGCCAGATAGACTGGGTAGAGTGACGTTACTATACAACATCAACTTATAAGTACAAAAGGTACCCAAAAACTGAAAGTGCAGAGTCAATTAAAATAAATAAATAAATACTTAGCCATGATGTGAAGAATATACAGTATGAATATAGTAGATCTGGCATGTGTGACTTAAAGCTTATTGTCACCGTGAAAAGCACAATACTTCTGATAAAGGAGAGAGCTCATTAGCAGACTATTTGGTAAGGCTACTTTCATTTGGTTTTAAAATGTTCCATTAAAACTGATCATTTTTAAAACCAATGTCTTAAGTTATGATGCATTTAGGTGTTTTTGTACTTCCGATGTTAAGATGTCTGATGTGCTAAAAAAAAACAATTTAAAGAGTATGTATGTGTGTTTATCCTTTTTTGCTATTATGCAACGAAATATTAACCCAGCATTTACTTAAAAAGTTTACTAAGTGAATGAATATAAACATAAAAACATTTAAACTGATTGAATTGTTTGATTCTAAAAACTAATAGAGAAGCCTTGTATATGAAGGCATGTGTCAAGTTTTGATTGTATCTTCTTTCATACACAAACTCTGGTCACCCTAATAGATAGAGATGCCTGGTTGGGCAGTGTGCCACTAAGCTAATCATGTAAAATATGCTCTATTCATACAGTACACACAGCAGGTAAGATGCAAGCCAACTTCCACACAGCCAAATATGACACTAACGCTGTCCACTCAAAGGTAAGTCAAAACATATATGAAGGAAAAGGGAAAAGGGATTACTGGTATATCAACCAGTAATCATATCATGCATCTGGCTTACAAGCCACATTGTAAAAATAAAAAAAAAGAAAATGCATCACAAACAAGTACACACTATTTTTTCTTCTTTTCTCTCCATATGTGCTTTTACAGTAAAACTGCATTGATTATAACATTGATAAATTACAATAGTAAAATAAGTTACATATACAGCATATTATATATAGTGTAGGAGGATGTGTTATTACCCGGACGGGAGGCCAAAACAGAAGGACAGATGAGATGACTGGCTGGACGAGGAAATAACTTTATGCCCAGCCAGACTAATATGTTGGATGGACTGACAAGAAAGTGAGAGATGGGAGGGGTTCCATTCTCTATAACAGGGGTAGGCAACGTCGGTCCTGGAGTGCCACAGTATGTGCAGGTTTTTGTTCCAACCCAGTTCCTTAACGAGAACTCAATTATTGCTGATGAAGCACATATTGCTTAAGTGACATTTTAATGCTTCATTTTAGTGGTCTCGCTTGTTAAGGTTCTCCAACCTTAATTGCTTATTTCAATCTTAAACTGCTGCATTCAGTGTTTTAATTGCTCCTTATTAGCAATAAGATGTAAAAGACAAAGCAGCCAGCAGTTCTCCAGCTAGCTTTTCTCCAATTACATCTGTGTGTGTTCATCATGCACGGTTTGATTTAATAAAACACTTAATAGAAAAATGTGACAGACTGAAAATGATCTGTTTTAGGCTTCAAATCATTTGGATGATATCCTTGGAAAGGAAAAAAATCTACGATATAAAAGCCTTACATTGCACAGACTAACAAGCCATAAAATTAAATAAGGTCTGAGATTGGCAATGATTGGTTTCTAATTAAGCAATTGGGTTGAATGAAAACCTGTAGCCACTGCGGCTCACCAGGACCGACATTGCCTACCCCTGTTTTACATCTTATTGCTAATAAGGAGCAATTAAAACACTGAATGCAGCAGTTTAAGATTGAAATAAGCAATTAAGGTTGGAGAACCTTAACAAGCGAGACCACTAAAATGAAGCATTAAAATGTCACTTAAGCAATATGTGCTTCATCAGCAATAATTGAGTTCTTGTTAAGGAACTGGGTTGGAACAAAAACCTGCACATACTGTGGCACTCCAGGACCGACGTTGCCTACCCCTGCTCTATAAGACAGATCCGTAAGGGTAGTCCTGCCAAACTCCATCTCCCAAGCACCCCTGCGGGTGTCCCAACTGGGTTCCCATACCAGGACCACTGCCACCTGTTGTATGGGGGAATTGCTGTTTTGGCTTCTGCCCGGTTAATAACAAATCCTTCTTCCCAGCCAGGATGCCCATTTTCCTACTAAAATAGGTTATTTATTTTTCAACAGGTTTCTCAGAGGTTCATCTATGCTCTACCCGCCTGCTCACAAACATAGGAATAAAATCTACTTCTCCGTGTCTGCTCACTACACTTAAATTTTAGTTCAACACTATGAAAAATTGATATAGATCCCAAGGGATTTCCACAGTAATGCAGACCTCTGCTGCATGGTTGGTGACCAAGCTAGAAAGACCCAAGCGAAAGGGAATAGTTGGAATCTGAAAGTTTAATGTAATAATGAGGGAGATTACTCTATTCAGTATTAATGCGTTAAACTCATAATAGCTAGTTATTGACAGACATAGTGGCTTTTGAAGCACTACTAGAATTGTGAAAAGTTCAGTAATAATACAAGAGTAACAGCAGACAAAACTGCTAATTATTAGAGTTATTATTAGGTAGTTAGTAAGAGTCACCGTCAATAGTGCGTCACCTAAACTCACCATCAGACGTAATGCTACACATTGCACACCCCAATATTCTCTGACATGAAGGCTGCACTGTGAAACAGCAGACTAAGAGTAAAGATACCCCTTCAAGCTTGACAGCAATGTGTGCCTTAGTGGCAGTACAGTTTGGTACAAACCAGAAACTGAAAAGACATGTTAGAAAGTAAAAAGTATTTGATTTTCAAAGTCTGTAATCAGTACAAGTAATCCACAAATCTGGCCGAAGGTCATGAATGGGCAAGGCATCCAAAATAATTAGTAACTCAGAAAATGAAAATTAGATTAAAAAAGAATGATCAAATAAATCCTTTTGTAGAAAAATGGAAGCCTGAAATGGTTACATTCCCTGAATAATTTCAAAGAGAAATCCAAAAAAGAAGTCAGACAGGCGAGGTCAGTTTTACTGAGAGAGAAATAAACAAAACTAAAGGGCAATAATTATTTGAGAATCACTGACACATACTGGAATTCCAAAGATCATTAATTCAAAAAAAAAATTGTACTGCTTTGATTTGGGTGTGAGTCAGACAGAATATGTGAGGCTTTTCTTGTTTTTTTGGGGAAGATCCATAAGGAAAGTCAGGCAAGAAGAGTGAGATTCACATAAAATTAGAGAACAAAACAACAAATAAAGTCATGAATTGTTCTTCAAGTAAGAAAATCTGGAAACTACTAAGCCTTTTTCAACCAAACAAAATACAAAATAAATTCAGATTTAACAAATCTTTTAAATTAGAAAAACACAAGGTAGACAGTAGATGAACCATGAGCTGAACTTAAAAAGCAAGGTAGTGTGGCATCATATTCTTCACTGAAGACATTAACTTAAGCAGCATGCATTACTGATCCGTTTGGTGAACTGGAATGCCATCTTTGTGATATATTTTCAAAGTTTTTTCATTGTAACTTATCCCTTTATTGTTGCTTATTTTATTGATGAGTTCTTTTGTTATCTACTGTTAGCTACATGATGTTTATTCCCGGAGAAGTTAGTCAGATACCAGTACTGGCTGTGTAGGGAAAGATGACAAAAATAAACTCTAGCAGGTCTCACACAAAACTTTAGGGCATATTAGGGTTTATACAATATCATGCTTTAATTCTCCTCATCACTGCACCTGAGGGTACAGAAGTACAGCTTTAGTTTTATATTGTGCTAGCATAGCGTTACATCAAAGAAGTGTAATGCATGCTCCAAGCAAAGCATCTCCACCTAGCTGCCAGTGATTTCTATCAAAGTGGCATGATACAGTACATGCAACTGTGAAACGCAAGCAAGTGGCTGGCTTTCTCTTTAATTCAGGGGTTTGCTCTTGTCTAAAGCTGGCATCCCACTATATGACTTGGCATGATTTCTAGTAGGAGAGTATTTCAAACTTGATGGCAGTTTCTGAATTTTCTTGTCTCTGACGGTGTGAAAATAAACAAACAGGAACCACAGAGGTGGAGTAGGTTAGGAGCACGCACTGATACAGAGTATTGCCACACCCACCACATGGCAAACTAACTCATGATCCCAGCTTAAGACCCGAGTACAGCCATGTGATGGGTGTCAGCTCAGCACCACACTAGTTCAGATGGAATGGAACCAGTGTGAGGTTTTTTATGGTGGCTGGAGTGCCAATTCTGCCACCAACCCCCAGGTTTTTCCCTGCAGGTTGGAGGGCCTACATGCAGGGCTGGGATGCAGATTGACGTCATACCCAGGATGGAGCAATTGCAGGTTAAGGGCCTTGCTGAAGGGCCCAATGAAGTAGAGTCACTTTTGGCATTTACGGGTGACTGACTAAATGATTACATGACAGCTTTTCATCACAGTTTCAAGACATTATGATAGCAAAGTATATCAGGATCATTCATTGTGGTTGCCAATCATTGTGACCACCCATAGTTAGCTTTGTGACTGAATGAGTGTTTACCCAGTATGGTGAGAACAGCTATAAATAAACCTGGTCTATTTTTGGACTAGAAATACAGTATATGCTGGTTCCACAGTTCAATGAGCTCCCCCTCCATTTGCCCAGTCCAATTGCTTTTCCTTCTTCTTGCAGCCACTCTTGTTCTTCAGTGTTGGTGGGTTTTACATGCATTGCAGTTGCAGTTGAGCACTCATTGGCTATCAGCTACCACACATGCAATAGTCCACCTCTACAAGTGGCTACTTGTTATGAGAAAATCCATCCAGTTTGTTGGAGTTGCTGGGGGTGTCGCACTACATGCCTGAAAATATAAATAAACAATATGACAGAAAATCATTGGAAATGTTGGGTAATCTCACAACAACTTTACAAAAATGCATTTTTGGCCAAAGAAAAGACATATGAAGAGTCAGTGCCCATGAGTCCATGGTTCAGCTCTTGGTTCAGGCACAGTCTTTGAACGGCTTGTATATAATTTCTCCTGTTTGTACATGTTTTCTCCATTTTTTTCATTTTTCTATATTTAAAAGAAGTGTGTTAATTACTGATTATTGACTGACCTAATCAGTATGAATGAATGTGTTCTACAATGGGCTGACAACCTATTCAGGGCTGGATCCTCCATTGCTCCCAATACTAACAGAATGGATTTTCGCACCCTAAGTGATAAATATGTTCTGAAAAATAAAATAAATAAAAAGAGACATGTGAAGGTTGTGAATGGGCCCCCAAATATTGTAAGCAATGTTAAATGTAAAGAGAAATAGTGAAATGTGAACAGCATGGCACAATAGCACAGTAGTGTAAATTATATTTCCAGGTAAGCATTAAAAAAATAAAAACCCAACTTTTTCCTTTAAAGAACAAGGTAAATTCCAAATACTGCTATTTGTCTGTCTGATTTTACTCTCTTTTGGGGCTATTTAAATACCTGTATCTCCATCTACAGGATTACACTATTAATATATGTAAAAAAAAAATAACACAATTTACAAAATATTGGTTAGCACTGCTGCCTTAAATGTTAAACAAACTGAGTTCAAATCTTGCACCCAGGATATCCATAAAGTGGAGAAGATAATAAAAAACTTAAGGATGGGTAAGTGGACATTGGTGAGGTTATCTTGGCAGAATTCATAAATATCCTGGAAAAGCAGGTAGAGAAAATCTGAAAAGAATAAGAAGTGCTAGGCAAAGGAATATGGAAAGGGGAATGTCTAGAAAATTTCAACAAGTAAGCAAAAGTAAATGCAGTAAGATGTGAAAATCAAAAATGGAGTATTTTAATTCATTCCCATTCATTCATTTAATGTACTGTACAAAGTTTATGGTTGTGGGGAAATGTAATATGTCTTGGTTAAATTGGGAGTAATACTGCACCATTCAGTGTGCTACCAAGGTGACATAAAAAGGCAGAGAATAAAGAAAAGGTCCAGAAGATGAAAATAAAATAACTGCAGGTTATTCATTTTTCAAAAATAGTCTGAATCAACATAATAAATTTCAATATGCAAAAGGAAAATCTAGGTCAAAAAACTAAGACTAACCTAACTCCATGAGTGTTCTTATCTTCTTGCCAATGTCTGGGAGCAATTCAAAGGAGTAACATAACAAAGGAGTGACAACCATCCAACCAACCATCCAAGTCGTAGGTGAGGCGACAACGATTTTTTTGGCGAGCTTACTTTCAGTTGTGTTCCTGCTCTCTGCTGAAGCAAGATAACAAATTATTTAATAAAATTTTAATCATAATTTGTCACTCCATCGTTATGTCACTCCAATAAAATGTCACTCCTTTAATACGGTATTTATGTCACTCCTTTGTTATGTCACTCCTATGAAGTGTCACTCCTTCGATACAGACCCCAATGTTCCTATAGCATCCTTCATTCATCTGGCCCTTTTTTTACATAACATGAAATACATCTTACATATAAAACAATTTACAATATATTATACATATTCAATCAGAACAAAACTACAATATACATAGCCTCATACAATAAAAATATTCAAACTTTAACATTATATATTTTTTACAAAAAATAATATAGCATAACCTTTGCAGAAGCAAAAAAAAGAACAGGGCATCATACAAACAGCTTCTAGACAATGCCTATTAAATAACAACTAAAATCAAATACTAATTATTACAAACAAAAAATTATTAAAACATAATAATTAAAACCCAAAATAAACACAAGGCCACATTAAACACTCCAACAAACAGCATTAAAATGCCAAAAAAATAAAATAACTTTTTAAATAAAACTTCAGTCGTTATTCATACAAAAAGTACATGTAAGAACTCAAAAAATCATGTCTTATTATACACTTGTGTATTTCCATATAATATATGTCAGATAAAATAAAATTAGAAAGGTTTGAATAAAGCTGAAAATATAACTTACCTTCAGCCTCTACTATGCATCTGGTGGCTTAACAGAGAAGCCCCATGAATGTAGCCTGTGGGGTGTAACATTAATAAGCGCCCATACGACAACATATAATCGGCATGCTACTAGCTATTTACAGAAACAAATGATTTTGGGAAAGTTTATAACTGAAAGCTACAAAAAATAGACACAGAGACAGAATACACTTTGCTACATTAAGATACAACAAAGTTTTTCCACACAATCTAAAACTTTAGACATATGGATTGCTACAAGGCCTTCTTTTATAGTTGGAAGTCATACATCATATGACCTCCTGGTCACATGACTAGCAATAGTGCAGCTGCTACCCACAAAAAAAACACAAACATACACAGACAAGATGGCAGTGCCAATGGAAAATAAAATGGCAGTGCCAAAAATAACAATATAAATAAAAAGCATGTTCAAAATGAATATAAATACATGACAAAAATGAATTCTCCACTGGTAAAAATGTTTAAATCACAATGTTACACTTGTGAAAAATAAAGTGTAGTTGAGAGGGCCAAAATGAGTAAATCAACTTACTAGTTAGACAGCAGCAGAACCTGCAAGGTTTATTCTTCTTTCTATTTTCTTTAATTATTCTGAGTTGTTCACTTTCATCATAACACACACAGACATGTTATAAATACAAACTGCATGTTTCTTTGTGTCTTTGTCATTATTCCTACTGTAGATATATATCAAGAGTGCTCTCCAATTATAGAAGATTGATCCACAAAGACAAACATTTATATAAACATTTATATAAAGCAGCATTTTATTTTAATTAAGTCTACTATTATATATAACTATTAATTGAATATTTATATACCTTACATTAAATGTATAACATTCTATGAAACTGTCAGAAACATACCTAATTAGTATCTTCTGAAACTTAGCTAGAAAGTGACCTTTAACTATATTAGAATAGGCAAACAGTAGATCTTCATGCAAACAGTGTCTACAGACAAATAACACAAACAAATGACACATACAATTGACGTGGTGTGTTCAATCTCAAAATCTTAATTAACAAAAATGAAGATTTGTCATGTGGAAAAAGTAATTACATTTATCATCACTTTAGATCCATAAGATTAGAATCAGATATTCTAGATTAGGTGTCAGTGATTACAACCTCCTTAGGAAGTATGCAGGTGGAACTTGTCTTATTTAAACCACAGATATCAAGCATCTGGTGTTTTCTTTGTTACTGGTGTGTGTTGTGTCATCATGCCAAGATCACAACAACTCTCCAAGGACCGCAGAAAGAAGGTTGTGGATGCCTGAGTCTGGCATTGGATTTAAAAAGATAACCAAATTATTTGAAATCAATCATTCCACTATAAAGAAGTTTGTCTACAAGCACTGTATATTTTAAACATTCAGGAAATTCATTCCTAGAGGTAACCATTTGATATTAAACAAAGTCTCTAATAACTCCAAAATGTAATCCAAGGATGTGCAGGTAACTCTGCAGGAAAAAACCTTTACTGTCCAAAAAGAACATTAGAGCAAGACTACAATTTTCCATTGAACATATAGGCAAAGATCAGGCCTTCTGGTACAACGTACTCTGGACAGATGAGTCAAAGACAGAGTTTTTTGGGCACAGTAGCAGAAGACTGAAGATAGCATTTCAGGAGAAGAAACTAATACCAACTGCCAAGCATGAAGGAGGAAATGTTCTTGTTTGAGGTTGCTTTGCTGCCTCAGGGCTTGGGTACCTTGCAGCCATTGAGTCAGCTATGAATTCCACATCACATCAAAGTGTGTTTGACGACAATCTGATGCCATATGTTCGAAAGCTGAAGTTAAACCAGAAATGGACCTTTTAACATGATAATATTCTGAAGCACTCTAGCAAATCCACCAAGGAATGGCTCAAAAAGAAGAAATGGAAGGTTAGGGACTGGCCTTGTCACAACACTGATTTGAATCTTATTGGAATGTTGTGAGAGGATTTGAAACAGGAAGAGCACGCAATAAAACCCACAAACATTTTACAACTGAAGAAGTTTTGCATGAAGGTGTTGTCAGGATTTTCACCAAAATGATGCCAGAGACTGGTGAGTAGTTATGCAAAATGCCTACAAGAAGTCATTTCTGCTAAAGAAGGGAATACCAGCATCTGAAGCCAAGGGTGTTCTCCAGTAGTACTTTTTCTTCATTACATCTATTGATATTTTTCTTTAATAAATGATTGAAAAAGCAAATTTACTTTGTATTTTTATTCAAGTACTGTATATCAGAGACCTGGGGACCCGGGTTCGCTTCCCGGGTCCTCCCTGCGTGGAGTTTGCATGTTCTCCCCGTGTCTGCGTGGGTTTCCTCCGGGCGCTCCGGTTTCCTCCCACAGTCCAAAGACATGCAGGTTAGGTGGATTGGCGTTTCTAAATTGGCCCTAGTGTGTGCTTGGTGTGTGTTTGTGTGTGTGTGTCCTGCGGTGGGTTGGCACCCTGCCCAGGATTGTTTCCTGCCTTGTGCCCTGTGTTGGCTGGGATTGGCTCCAGCAGACCCCCGTGACCCTGTGTTCGGATTCAGCGGGTTGGAAAATGGATGGATACTGTATATCACCTTTATTTGTTGGCACTGTATGCCTATTTAAATATTTTGGAAAAGGCAGCACTTTACATGGGTGTACTTACTTTTTCACCTGTCTGTATAGTATACTTCTGTTTATTGCAGAAAAATTTAAAACAGCAGCTCTGAGAAGTTATATGTGAAAGGAAAAACAGAGCAAAAGCAGACAGAGAACACATTAAGAACAACAACAACATTTATTTATATAGCACATTTTCATACAAAAAGTAGCTCAAAGTGCTTTACATAATGAAGAAAAGCAAAATAAAAGACAAAGTAAGAAATTAAAATAAGACAACATTAGTTAACATAGAAAAGGAGTAAGGTCCGATGGCCAGGGTGAACAGAAAAAACAAAAAAAAACTCCAGAAAAAGAAAAGAAAAGTAAAACAGTCACATATTAGGTCCTGTATAAATACCCAAGCAATCGTTTTTATACATTTAATGTAACAGAATAAGTAAAGATTGAAGAATAATTCACATACAGTATATTGTACAATGGTAGTGCTTGTGCAAAAAGTCATAGTTAGGGCCATCAGCACTTAATAAGGTTAATCTGCCGTTTCCATAAAACAAATAGTCTAAACTTTGTGCTTCCACAAAATAATTAATGACAAACTGATACAACTACAGTTTAAGACCAAAAATGGGTTATCATGTGTGAACTCCCAACCAAACACTATACAAAGGCATACCCATCATAACAAATGCTTACTTAAATCTAACATCTGTAACTCTGACTGCAGATCACATATTGTAGACAGGTGGTTCTCATGAAAAAGACCACCGTTTAAATATCAGGTCACACCTCAAAAATACAAAGCAAGCAGTTTAACAAGCTACAGAGTTTGTCTCACAATTACTCACATGTGGCTACAATTTAAAACCTTTCCTACAGCAGTCTGCTAGCATTGCCAAGCAAACCAACCTAATTGTGCTGTAAGCTCTGAAGAAACATTCCTTATGGGCTAATGCTGTGTGGGCACATCTGGTATTCATATGGGAGCCATGGAGCCAGAGATAGCCTTCTTACTAATCCATCACGATACAGCAGCTCAACTTTAATGCAAGGCAAATATTTGTTTTTTCTTTTCATGTAATTTTCACATCTTACTTGGAAATGTAATTATCTTACAACAAAACCTATAAAAATATACTAAAGTCTTGTATGTTCAGTAACATGCAGCTTCCTGCATTATAATTTACGCATATTAATGCTACTTGTGATAAGTTAAAACACATACTGTGTAATGAATGGACTGACAGGATGGATTACCTTCCCTTATCTGGCTGGCAGGCCACATCACGAGATATACAGAAGAGTGGTACACTAGGTCAGATATTCCAGCAACAGTGAAAAGTACTTGCAGGATAGACAACATGGACGGAGCATACCAACCAAGATAAGTAATAGTCCCTTGTCCAGTCAGGAGCTCATACATATAGGAGCTCCAGTATAGGGGCAAAGGGGGCAGCTTGGGAGTTGTGGTCCCATAGAGATGCCCTGTTGGTTTCCTTGGGCGCCACCAGGGGGAGCTAGTGGAAGGTGAGGATTTGAATTTCTACCCCACCTGGAAGTGCTTCCTAAATTTGAGGTTTTGGTACCATAAGTACTTCTGGGTTGGGTTGAAAAGGAAGCCTTTGACTTCATATGGAGAGTTAGGGTCGGGAGTGGAATAGGGCAAAATTCATCTGGGAGTAGTGGAGGTGTAAGAAAAGAAAAGAGGATTATGTGCTGTGTTGTGCTGTGCCATATAAGAGGAACACATCCTTGAAAGGTATGTTGTTGAATAAAAGACCATGATTTGAACCTGGGATTGTGTTTGGAGTTTGGGGTTCAAATTTCATGTTTTCCTGTGTAAACATGACTAAATAAAGAAACCTAAACCTAAACCTGTGTGGTCACAATTGATACACACAAAATGCATTATTCACATATTACAATGGCCTAATATCTCAATGAGTTTCACTTTCTACTTCATCCTTACAGTGGCAAGGCAGAGATATCAATTAACATAGTCTAAATGCACTGGAAAATCAGGTTATTAGAGGTGGGGGGTATGTAGACATGATGAGACAGTAGAGCAACTGAAGTTTGAACTTTGTATCTTGTAATAAATCAGTGCAGCTAATTGCTATACAGCTATGCTGCCCACCTTTGTTGTCTGTCTTTATACATTTTTTCTATTGCTTGCCGAGGCTTTTTAAATTTTAATGGGTAAAGAGGATAAGCATAAGAAGCCATTGTTTTTCAGTAACTAGAATAGGAATTAGATTTTCCCTCTTTCCATGAAATTCCCATAGGTTAGTGGTAGAGTTTGTTTGCCTTTCTTTTGTATTCCAAACTTGGAAATTCCCCTGTAGAATTTATTTAAGGGTTCCTAACAAAGATTGAAGTCCAAGTAGGTGAAAATGTAAAATGTTTTAATTTGTAAAATCTATTGACTCTGCAGAAGAGTATAAATGCAGTCACCGAAGAAATTGTTTGTTAGACAAGTGAAGAACAAAGCAGAAACTGGGACAACCTAACCTGTTTGCATCCTCTGTGTCAGTGATTTCCATCCTTCTCTTTGCCCTACAACCCTAGGAAATTTTTCATTTATGTCCGCACTCCTCACAAATGTAATATCGCATTTGAAGATGAACAATGTCAGATTTCTAATTTTTTGAAGTTGAATTAAAAAAAAGTTTCAAAACAAGGCTTACTAGCACATAGCCAATTTAGTTTCACCAAGTAATGTAACTTTCATGACTCCTTAATGTGAAAGGAAAGTCAGAGCAAAAGGTAAAAACTGACATCGACCCAGGGCAGTGGTTCCCAACCTTTTCTATGTCCGGTACCCTTAGAAAATGTTTGCTTTATGCATCTATCCCCTACAAAAGTAATAACACATTTGAAGATAAAGAAGTCTAATTTCTCATTTTTGAGCCACAAATTGAACCACATAAAGTACCGTGGGTGAACAAATTGAACTCAAAAAATTAGCTTTAAACTTTAACTTCAGCAATTTACCTTTATAAATCTCAATAATCTTGTAAATGTGTACCCCACAAAACTTTTGTGAGGAAATGACACATAATCAATGATCGAGTGGTTTGGAGGATTGGACATCCCCTTGAAGCAACGGGTGCTGGCGCACCACTAAGTCGATGAGCTTTGTCCTGTGATAACAACTGCACTGCATTTCAAAATCAGATGTACCGTACAGTTGAAATTGCTGTGCTACTGCCAGGACAACCAGCAGGAGAGATGAGCACAGTGTAAACAGCAGGTGTTTCATCCAATTCAGTCCCCCTTGTATCCACTCCCCACCCAGTAAAAATGTCAATCAAACATTGAAATCAGTGATGTTTCCAGATCAGTGCTTGCACAGAAATCAATACTGGACCTCACCCTTCCCTTCAGATCATTGCAAGGTCCAAATTCCATTTTCTGCAAAAAAAGTTATTCGCCTTTACAAATACTTCACCGAAACTGCAAGAACACAAATTTCTGTGGCTCATTAACAGGTGACAACTGCATGCACAATGCCTGATTCTTTTCATATAATAGATCAGGAGAAGTAACTAATAAATGACCTACAAATGATGGCACACTGCAAGACATCAATTGCACCACGATAATGCTGGAAGACGCACCTCACTCACTGTTGACGAATTGTGATACAGTCTTCCTCTTTGTCAAATCCTCTGAAATGCCATCCCAGGCTGGGGACCCCTACTCTAGGTCAAATCTCTTAGCTGACTCTTGGTTGCTGGTGAAACCTGACCAAAAAGAATAAACACATGATAAGGCTGGGAAGTGTTAATATGAGTCCCACAAAGCTGAATAAAGTCTGGCTTTGAATGGTTTACAGAAGACTCCAATTATTAAGACTGACAGGAATCCAAAGTTGCAGAAGGCGGTGGAATATAGTAACCTCCGGAGAATTCTAGTCAAGAGAGTGTCACAGGATTGCTGCTAGAGTGGCTGCCATTTCAAAATTAATGCTAAGCCCATATGACCAGCTCAAAGTACTGAAGAAGTCAATAACAATGACAATGGCTGAAGGGAGGAGTGAGAAAAGCAACTATGCAAGATGGCTGACGTCTTTCACAAGTCTATTTTCCTTTCTAAGGCAGTGACTATTGCATATGCCCTGAAGGCAGCTTGCTGCTGATAAAATTCTGTGCAGCCTTCACCACCCTCTGCAGTGCTTTATGATCCTGAGCCGAGCAGGTGGTGTACCAATATGTGAGTAAGCCAGTGATGGACTCCACTGCAGAGGTTCGGGAGAACAGATGGAAAAAAGGCAAGATCAGGAAGCAGAGGTTCGGATGAACCTTTTTCACAAAAAAACAAAATGTGTCAGTTTATCAGTCATAGTCAATCTAAGAAATTTAAAGCTACTCAGCCTCTCAACAGCATCACCTCCGATGTAGTTGTGAGTGTGGTTGGCCTTCTGCTTTCGGACATCTATGACCAGCTTCTTGGTTTTACTGACATTAAGGGTGAAATTATTGTCCTGGCACCCCTGAGTCAGCTTTTGTACTTCTTATTTGTAAGCCGTCTCATCATTGTCAGAGACCATGCCTATAATGGTGGTGACATCATGAAATTGAGTGATGGAGTTGGAACTGTGTCTAGCCACACAGTGAGATGTGCATAAGGGGTACAAGAAAGAGGTCAAAGACACTACCCTGTAAAATGCCTGTGTTGAGTGTCAGCACAGAGGAGATAGTGCTGCCAATCTGCACATGCCGAGGTCTGTTGGTTAGGAAGCCCAAAATCCAATTCCAAAGGGTGTCTGTAAATCCTAAATTGAGGAGTTTGATGGCCAACTTTGATGGAACGATGATGTTAATTGCTTAGCTGCAGTCTATAAAGAGCACTCTATCATAGCAGCACTTTGTATTATCCAGATGTGCCAGGATGGTACAGTATCAAGTGCAAGGGATATGGCATCCTCTTTGGACCAGTTTTTGGTGATTATAACTATATGGAATATTCTGTTTAGTGTGTCCCAACACCAGTTTCTCAAAGAATTTCATCACAACTGGAGTGAGTGCCACTGGTCTTTAGTTATACAGGCAGTCTACTTTTGTTCTCTTAGGCATAAGGATAACTGTTATCTTTTTGAAGCAGATGGGGACAACAGGTTTTTCTCAGTAAAATATTAAAGGTGTCACTGAAGACATCAGCTAATTGTTTGACAATGATATGAATTGTGTTCTTTTTTAAACCTATATTGGTTGTGGTGATGTATTTCATGCAGATTCTAGCGTGCTAAGATAGTCAGTTTATGTAGATTCCATTTGCATTATTTATAATTATTTCTTCAATAGATTTGATATATTTTATTTTATATTCATATCTCTTTCTTTTTCTTCTTATATGTCATTCTTGGGTACAGTTCATCACTAGCTATGCAGTCAAGTTAATTGCTGTATACTGTAAATATGGTGAATAATTAAATTCTTTATTAGCAATAGTTACCTTCTTTTAAAGTAGGCCTAGTGTCAGTTTTTTTTCTTTTGGTTTTGAGTTTTCTTTTGTCCTTGACTATGTTTAGTTTTGCCCTTAAATTACTGTTGCCTTGATCCTCTTTTGACACACTGATTAGGACTCTGGCTCGACTTTGTTCCTCTTCTTATTCGATCATTTTCTGGTCACCTTTTTACTGCAAGCTCACAATCTTCCTCAGGCTATTTCTTATGCTCATAACAGCTGCAGGTTTTTAAAATCCAGACTGGGTTCTTTGTGGATATTAACTTGTTTTATGTCATATACAGAAACAATGAAGGATGAATCTTGTGGCTGCAGTGGGCTGGCGCCCTGCACAGGGTTTGTTTCCTGCCTTGCACCCTGTGTTGACTAGGATTGGCTCCAGCAGACCCCCGTGACCCTGTAGTTAGGATATAGCGGGTTGGATAATGGATGGATGGATGGATGAATCCTGTGGTGCTGCAGGCAATGTAATCCTAACCCTAACCCTAATGTTCAAAACAGGCATAGAAAACATTACATTTGTCTGAGAGAGAAGACAAAGATGATATTGGATTAGGTCTTGTAGTCTGTAAGAATCCCTAATCCCTGTCAAAGTTTAAGCAAACCGTTACAGCTGCTAAATTCTGTCTCTAGAATGCCATTTAGTTAGTTTTTCTGATTTCATATCTGCATTTCTTGTATGACTCCATGTCAGCACTTTGACATGCATTGCTACATGCGTTCAGTAAATTCCTGATATCACTGGTGATCCACAATTTCTTATTAGGAAATATCCGGATTGTATTTATAGGCACCCAGTCATCCTCACATTTTTTGATGATTCCCATTATGACATCTGTCTGCTCATCCAGATCTGATATGGGGGTCTCAGTTTAGTGTGCTGTTTTAGTCAAGCACTGCACCACTTATATTGCTGGATCTTTGTGTTTAAGTCTGTGCTTATAAGATGTCAGAAGGAGTACTGACAGGTGTTGCGACTGTCCAAGGTATGGGCACATAAGCAGGCTGCAAGTGCCTTTTTATAGGGTTGCTAGCAGCTCTTGTGGGGCTGGTGAAATACTGGTGACATTTAGGGTAAAAATGTTTCTCCAGCAACAATACGAAATCCCTCAGCAAACAAGCTTATTATGTAATAATAGCATACAGATCATTCAGCACATTATTTATGTTGGCTTGCAAAAGAATATAAACAACAATCAGCAAAACACTGGAGTACATAGTTGGATATAGTAATTAAGGTTTTTGGAGTGGACACTAATCCATATACAGTTGTGCTTGAAAGTTTGTGAACCCTTTAGACTTTTCTATAGTTCTGCATAAATATGACCTAAAACATCATCAGATTTTCACTTGTCCTAAAAGTAGATAAAGAAAAAAAACAGTTAAACAAATGAGACAAAAATATTATGCTTGGTCATTTATTTATTAAGGAAAATGATACATATTTGTGAGTGGCAAAAGTATGTGAACCTTTGCTTTCAGTATCTGGTGTGACCCCCTTTGCAGCAATAACTGCAACTAAATGTTTCTGGTAACTGTTGATCAGTCCTGCACACCGGCTTGGAGGAATTTTAGCCCATTCCTCCGTACAGAACAGCTTCAACTCTGGGATGTTGGTGGGTTTCCTCACATTAACTGCTCGCTTCAGGTCCTTCCACAACATTTCGATTGGATTAAGGTCAGGACTTTGACTTGGCCATTCCAAAACATTAATGTTATTCTTCTTTAACCATTCTTTGGTAGAACAACTTGTGTGCTTAAGGTCGTTGTCTTGCTGCATGACCCACCTTCTCTTGAGATTCAGTTCATGGACAGATGTCCTGACATTGTCCTTTAGAATTCTCTAATATAATTCAGATTTCATTGTTCCATCAATGAAGGCAAGCCATCCTGGCCCAGATGCAGCAAAATAGGCCCAAACCATGATACTACCACCACCATGTTTCACAGATGGGATAAGGTTCTTATGCTGGAATGCAGTGTTTTCCTTTCTCCAAACATAACACTTTTCATTTAAACCAAAAGGTTCTGCTTTGGTCTCATCCGTCCACAAAACATTCTTCCAATAGCCTTCTGGTTTGTCCACGTGATCTTTAGCAAAATGCAGACGAGCAGCAATGTTTTTTTTGGAGAGCAGTGGCTTTCTCCTTGCAACCCTGCCATGCACACCATTGTTGTTCAGTGTTCTCCTGATGGTGGACTCATGAACATGAATATTAGCCAATGTGAGAGAGGCCTTCAGTTGCTTAGAAGTTACCCTGGGGTCCTTTGTTACCTCACAGACTATTTAACACCTTGCTCTTGGAGTGATCTTTGTTGGTCGACCACTCCTGGAGAGGGTAACAATGGTCTTGAATTTCCTCCATCTGTACACAATCTGTCTGACTGTGGAAAGAGTCCAAACTCTTTAGAGATGGTTTTGTAACTTTTTCCAGCCTGATGAGCATCAACAACTCTTTTTCTGAGGTCCTCAGAAATCTCCTTTGTTTGTGCCATGATACACTTCCACAAACATGTGTTGTGAAGAGCAGCATAGCATAGCATAGGGCACAAGGCTGGAACAGGCCGTGGATAGGGAGCCAGTCCATTGCAGGGTGAACACACTCACGCAAACACTCATGCCAATTTAGCAAAGCCAATCCATATAAAAAGAGAAAAAAATAACCACATGAGGCCATAGCCTGCCTGGGTAAGAGTTGCTTCTTTCATGTTTTCTTTTCTTTTGTTTGTGTTGAACCAGTGAAGTAGTTAGTGATTGTTTTGCTTTATAGCTCACAATGAATCCAAGCAATTACTCATGACTGTAACAGTTTTCTTTCTATTAATTGACTCTATAATATTTTATTCTCATGCAACGTTCTGCATATTATTGGTTTATTTTAACATATTTAGTACTGGAAAAAGACATTAATTCAACTATGCCCACACAGATGAAAATACTGCTAACATAAATAACAGAATACAAAAGTTCTAGCTGAAAGGGAGCCAAAGGTATCTCCATGATTAACAAGGGCACAGTACTTCAGACTTGTAAGGAAAGGAAGAAGTAAAGATTATGTATTACATTTATGTTGAGTTTTATGTTCAAAGTGAACGGGCAGCCTGGAGAAAGAGTGAGCGATAGAATGAGAGATTGGGACTGGAGGAGAGAATGATGGCTTAGCTTATTGCAGTGGGGAGGATACTATGTTTCTGACGGGTGCCAAGGTGGTGCAGTGGTTAGCAGTGCTGCTGCCTAGCTTGGCCTTGACACTTTCTCTGCAGTGTTCGTTTGTTCCCCTATGTCAGAGGGTGCGAGATGACATTTCAGTGGGTGCGACAAAGAGGAAGGCCGCATTACAATTATCCAAAATTGTTTGAAGTGCGTTGTCATGCTTTATCGAGGTACAATCAGTGTCTTGCAGTGGGCCTTAATTTTTAGGTCATTTATTAGCTAGTGCTCATGTTGTATGATATGAAAAGAATCGAGCATTGTACGTGCAATGGTCACCTGTAAATAAGCTGCAGAAATGCCCATTCTTGCGGGTTCTTTGTTGTGAGCGGAGCATTCCTAAAGGTGAATAACTTTTTTTCAGAGAATGGAATTTGAACCTTGTAAGGATCTGTACAGAAGGGTGAAGTCTAGTATTGATTTCTGTGCAAACCGTGATCATAAAACATCACTGATTTTGAAGTTTAATTCACATTTTTGCCATTAAGGGGTACTGAATTTGATGCAACACCTGCTTCATACACTTAGCCCATCTCTCCTCCTGGTGGTCATGGCAGCAGTGCAGAAATTTTAACTTTGAAGCACATCTGTTTTTGAACTGCAGTACAGATGTTATCGGGGGACAAAGCTTGTCGACTGTGTTTTATTGCTTTGCGACGCGCCAGCACTAGTTGCTTCACAGGGGTCCCCCAAAACCCTCAATCATTGATAGTGTGTCATTTCCTCTTGCTTGATGCGTTGCAGGATATCTCAACCCTCATATCATCAATAAAGTGTCTAAGCTTCACTGGGGACACATTTACAATATTTTTAAGATTTATAAAGGGAAATTGTTGTATTTATATTTAAATTTTATGCACTGAGTTTAGAGCAATTTTTTGAGTTCAATGTGTTCATCCACAGTACTGTATGTGGTTCAATTTGTGGCTCAAAAATGAGAAATTTGACTTCTTCATCTTCAAATGTGATAGGGGGTACATGCATAAAGCAAATATTTTCTATGGGTGTGGGACATAGAAAAGGTTGGGAACCACTGCCCTAGGTCAATGTCAGTTTTACCATTTGCTCTGGCTTTTCTTTCACATTAAGGAATCATAAAAGTTGGATTACAGTATTGGGTAACAATAAATTGGCTTTGTGTTAGTATGCCTTGTTTTGGAATGGCACTTAAATCAGGGTTGATTCCTTCCTTGCATCCCTGGATTGAAAATGTCTGGCTGTGTCACTAAATTGTATTGGCAGGTTAAAAGATAGGCATAAAATTGCAACTGTACTGAAGATGCATTGTTAGGCAGGAATAGACTGCAATGGGACTACATCTAGACCAGGGGTTCCCAACCTTTTTCTGCCAGTATACCCCGTGGCAACTTTTTGAAAGTAAATGTAACCCACCCTGTATTGTTCAGTAGTTTGAGTTTATACGTCTACCATAACAAAGTAATCATCCATCCATCCATCCATTATCCAACCTGCTATATCCTAACTACAGGGTCACAGGGGTCTGATGGAGCCAATCCCAGCCAACGCAGGGTGCAAGGCAGGAAACAAACCCCAGGCAGGGCGCCAGCCCACCGCAGGGCAACAAAGTAATCAACAAAGGGGAAATTTTAAAGTACTGTTTTTAACTTTTTATTTTAAGTTCAAATATCCATCCATCCATTGTCTCCCGCTTATCCGAGGTCGGGTCGCGGGGGCAGCAGCTTGAGCAGAGATGCCCAGACTTCCCTCTCCCCAGCCACTTCTTCTAGCTCTTCCGGGAGAATCCCAAGGAGTTCCCAGGCCAGTCGAGAGACATAGTCCCTACAGCGTGTCCTGGGTCTTCCCCGGGGCCTCCTCCCGGTTAGACGTGCCCGGAACACCTCACCAGGGAGGCGTCCAGGAGGCATCCTGATCAGATGCCCGAGTCACCTCATCTGACTCCTCTCGATGCGGAGGAGCAGCGGCTCTACTCTGAGCCCCTCCCGGATGACTGAGCTTCTCACCCTATCTTTAAGGGAAAGCCCAGACACCCTGCGGAGGAAACTCATTTCAGCCGCTTGTATTCGTGATCTCGTTCTTTCGGTCACTACCCATAGCTCATGACCATAGGTGAGGGTAGGAACATAGATAGACTGGTAAATTGAGAGCTTCGCCTTGCGGCTCAGCTCCTTTTTCACCATGACAGACCGATGCAGCGCCCGCATTACTGTGGATGCCGCACCGATCCGCCTGTCGATCTCACACTCCATTCTTCCCTCACTCGTGAACAAGACCCCGAGATACTTGAACTCCTCCACTTGGGGCAGGATCTCGCTACCAACCCTGAGAGGGCACTCCACCCTTTTCCGGCTGAGGACCATGGTCTCGGATTTGGAGGTGCTGATTCTCATCCCAGCCGCTTCACACTCGGCTGCGAACCGATCCAGAGAGAGCTGAAGATCACGGCCTGATGAAGCAAACAGGACAACATCATCTGCAAGTTCAAATAACAATAAAAAAAAAAATCACATGATAACACTACTTCACTTATTTACAAACAACTAATAATGAGCAGATACCAGTATACCAGAACAAAACACAGTGGGATGCTTGTGTGGTATAGCAGGTCCGTGGCTTCAAAAGAGAGACCAGATATTAAATAATCCATTCGCCGTGTCAGTCTCCGTGGGTGCGATTGTACCGTCTAGTTGATGGAGTAATTGGGTCGAGTAGTGAGTCAGCTTTCTGCGATGCATGATTGAGGTGCTGCACCCACAGAGCCATATAAGAACGGGCTGGCACAAAGAAAAGGGAACAGTAAGGAAAGAGCAAAAAGAAACTGAAGGAAAAGCTTGGAGAGCGAGAGCACATCATTGGGAGCTGTAATAAGCAGACAAACAATTCAAAAAGGTTTGGGGTACTACCCCATATAATGTCTTCCAGACACAAACAAAAATGATTAGACTTAAGTCTAAGGATCAAAACATTTGATACGCAAAAATGGTTACATCATGGGTATTTATAGGGGAAAATGGTGGTTGGAAATGATTGGGCTGGATACGGCGTCATGGCAGTGGGATGGAAGTGACACCATAAGGTTGAGAACGGAAGTGAAACGGTAGTGAGACAAGAAGTGGTATCTTCGTGGGTGGAGCAGCCATTTTGGGATCCTGGATATGGAGAAGATAAGCGTGATGTTTTATTATTTATTGATTAAAAACTGGAATAATTCTTTAAATGCATCCAGTGGTTTGGTGTCTTTGACTAGGCTAGAAAAAAATGTACAAATGTATAAAAAACATGTGCAAAATGTAACAATTGGGGTGCTTTTGTTCCACCTGGAGTATCTTCTAACAGTGCAGTTTTTCAGTGGTTCACTCCTAAATCATCTAGGGTGGTAAAAGATTCTGTTTTTGTTAAACATTTTTCTTTCTTTAGGGAAAAATGAAGATTTAAGAAAGAGTGATCTGTCTTCATTAAAACAGTCGTAGGATGGCCCCGAAGTTCAAATAAAGATGTTATGTCAACAATATTCTGAACATTCCAGTAAAAGTATACTTGAGGCTGTTAAAAAATGAGAAGAGGACATTTCCACCATCCATAATGATTCAGAGTCGAGATTTGACACCATGCTGTTAAAGAAATAAAGTTTGAAGAAAAAAATCACTCATAACTTTGATGGATGCATGAGGGCAAGGTGCCTTGGAGAGAGCAAGGTTTCAGAATTTCTCCCAGATCGATGTAAATACAGTACACAGTAATTCTTTACACCAGAGATAAACAACTGTTAAATGTAAAGAAAAACAACAATTAGATTCAATTCCCTCCTTGAAAATCCTATAACATTTGATGAACTCTCAGTTGCTCTTTGAAGTCTTAATAATAGCAATGTCCCCGGGGTGCACTGTGCTCTTGTAGATTTTTACAATTACTTTTGGGAGCAGCTTTTGGAAACTTTTCTGGGAGAGTAAAGGACAATAAAATTCCCTTGAGTTATTGCAGAGCATCATTAACTATTTTTTTGTAATTTGTTGCAGTTACTGTACTTACTAAACATGGTTTGCCAGCTCTATTGATTATTATCTGTAAGCTTATAGTTTTGCCTGCTGAATGTCTTCTGTTCAAATATCATGACTTGAGGTGAACCTGGCAGAGGAACATTCATGGATGAAATTGTGCACATGAGTGGTACAAGGCAGGTCTGCTTTTGGTTATTTCTTTTTGCTGCCCTGCTGTAAAATGTTTATCAAAGTTAACTTGACACACATTGGCCGTACTCCATAGCTGAAGTTATTACTAATCATCACGGCAGAAACAGGAGTTTGCATTCCGGTGGCAGAATTAAAAAAAAAAAGAAAAGAAAAGAAAAGGTGTTTTTCGTATCTGGCAAAGTGAAGTATGTTTAAACACATTTAATGAAATGCTTTAGAACTGGTGGTTTCAATTTACTTCATGTGCATGAGCTTAAGCAATTAATGACTCCAGGTGCTTTGTTTCAAATCAGTACTTTACATCTTTTATTATTAAATTATAAAACATTTTTGGAATGTTGATATGCCATTCAAGGCAAATTTTCAGTTGTGTGTATTAACATATAATATTTGGACAATTACAGTATATAGGCCTACTGTATTATCATTTTTTTATTTATTGTTCTTATAAATTAAGCTTCCGTTCATTTCCAGAAAATGTTTAATTTTTAGTTCTTAACGAGCAAAATCCCATGCCAGAAACCAGTAAGTAGTCCTGCAAAAACTCTCTCTGAGTAAATTTAAGAAATTTGAGTCAGTCAGGCCAACACTAAGACAAAACTGGAATACTTGTGGACAGGAAGAGAATGAAAAGCTCCGTACCTGGAGCGGAATTGGGCCGTACACTGTAGCTGTGAAGCACCGGCACTAACCACTGTGTTGTTTTCTTTAATTAGGATGACATCTGAAAAATTTAAAAGAGTGTTAAAATGAATCCAGTAAAAAACAGTTTAAACAGAAGCGATTTTGTGTTTTATGAGGCATAGTATCTAGAATAACTGGTGCTAGCATAACATCTTTACATGATTTATAAGTATTTAGCTCAGATTAGCTGTAGTTCTCTTCCTGGCAGCTAATCTCTTGATCAGATATTAATTAATGTCTCTTTATGCAGTTTGGCATTTTATTAGCAAAAGGTTTTAACCCTCATTTTTTAAGCTTAGCCATAGGGAGTAATTAGAGAGTAAGCTTCCTCCTCACTACACAACTGAGTATAAATGGCTACTCCATTTCTAAACTACAGTACTTTCAATAAAATTGTTTACATAACTTAATATTTTGTGATGTAAATTTAACTTGCTACATATAAGCATGAATGCATTAAATATGCACTGCTGCAAGAAATACTTGCACCAAGAAGCACTGGCCCAATTTACATTAAAACCAATGTACATATGTAAATAAAATAATTTTACAATCACGGAAAAGCAATTATTAGAGATTAATGAGGTAATACTGTATATAGTGTTCATTATTTTAAGCTAAAATCATAATGAATGGTGGGCAGCAGCATGTAGAATGGAGTTATTCAGGTGCCTACTGGTGTCCTGTAGCACATCTCAAACATTGTGCTACTGATTTTCAAGAGAGCCAATGGCTAACAGAGGGCTTTGAGAAGACTGTAATTAATACACCAGAATATCCTACACTTGTTCTTTTGAATCAATTCTTTGCAGTAAATACAGTACATACACAAGCACAGATCACTTTGTGAGTTCACTGCTATGTAATTTTTACTCCGCAGATCATATGCTTCAATTAAGACCAAGTTTAAGGTTTCAGCCACAGTGTTTTGTAAGTAATCTTGTGACAGACGGACAGATCTTAGCATTTTAAATGTATTTATTTAAGCCATCAAGTAAATCACTTTTCTCCATCTTTTCTTCTAGCCAACATTACAGGACCAATAGCACTCACTCCATTAAATTCAGGGTAATAAGGCTGCTTAACAGCCACTTACTCTAACAAACGCAGGAGTGTTTTTATATATATTGTGTTATGTTGCATTTAATATGTTTTTAGCATTTATTGTCTTTTGTTGGTACTGCACTAATCTTGCTAGTCAGTGGTAGACATTCAAGTAAGAATTCCAATGTACTTTAAACATTTAACATTAAATTTGAACTTGAGGTTGAACCTGGTTATCCTGATCTGCTCTGTTTTTAATATAAATTTGAATGCAGTATATTTTACTTCTTGTGAGGGTTGGTGGCATAATGTGTGGCAATGCAATGCCTGAATATTTTATGAGGAGGTTACTGTATGCATTCTCACCATGTGTGTGTAGTGAAGCGAATATAGAGGCCATGGAAGTGCTAGTTTTTAAATAAAAAGCTGATTGCTTGTTAAAATGCAGGCGCAGTCATCTGTTCTTCATTGGTGCTCTGTGGGTCGTAAATAAGGTACCCGCACTCACAGAAGTATAACAGGAGCCTGAGTAGGTTAGACAAGAAAGAAAAAAAGGATGAAGAAAGAAAGGAAGAGACCAAAAGAGTTGGAAGAAAACATCTGTTTTTGCCATTGAGAGAGAGAGAGAATGGATAGATGGGTGAGCAAGCTGGTGCTTTGAGCAGAATGCTTGATTGTCGAAAGCTGAGCCCGTGGTGAGCGAGGGGAGTGGTTCTCATGGGGTAGGGTCACTCCTGCTGAGCATCCAGGAGCAGGAGAGACTGAAGGGCTCTGAAGAGCATCTTGTGGACATCAGTGAGTGATGGGGGTAGGAGGGTGGAGATGGGCTTGGGGCGCCCCAGTCCTGACTAGCTGAAGTGGTTGGGGGGCAAACCTGTTTTAAAAGGTTGACAGCGCTTGGAGGTGTCTCAGCTCCTACTGATTAGACTAGATGGGTGAATGGGGTCTGAGAAGACTTAGAGAGGCACCAAGGCTTATAGAAGAGAAAAAGAAGTGCCAATTTTATTCATCTAATTATATTCCTGTTTTACCTTCCCTTAGACTGGAATATTTCTTTATTGCTGATATTAAATTCCACAGAGAAGAGTGCTGCATTTTAACAAGTATTATTTATTTATCTATTTGAAGAGAATGTACTGCACTTTGAAATGTGGATTTGTTTGGATTGAATAAAACACACAACACACTTTTTGATTTGGAACATTATTGTCCTCATTACACTAGTCAATCCTTGGTGAATGATTATTGATGACGTGGGTTTGAGAAGATGATGCCAGCTGTGGCATCACAGTATGCAAGGGTATCCTTTGAGAATTGATAATTCAGTTCAGATACACACTATCTGGCGAAGTGTGCATTGAAAATTGCCACAAGTCTGATTGAGTGTCTGTTTGAATGTAAAATTTATTGGACTGGTGTTTCAAGCTGAATATTGTGATATGTTAAATGTATTCTGGCTTCAAATATTAATAAAATAGTAAAATGTATTTTAGCTTAATTTTTTTAATGTTTTTTTTTCTCTGTCATCTTTCATGATGTCATTTGTAAGCCTTAGTGCTTTTGCTTAAAGGTAATGTTTGTTAGGAATGCATTGATGATTCTTTCTTACCTGTAAACAAGCTTAATATGTATTATTTTTTGATCATGTCTGTATTTTTATGATTTGTTTGGAGTCTTCCCCTCATCACAGTTTTGTATATTTAGTGTTCATGGGGCTCTGTCATTTAGGAGCTTTGGATGCTGTGCACTTGCATGCTGGTTCCTCAGTAAAATATAGCTGCTCATATTAAACAGCATTCATACTGTAAAAGGAAAGACTTGATGAAAGACTAGTGCTTGAGCAAACACATTTTGAAGGGAAAAGATTTTGCTTTAGTCTTGATTCAGTGTTAAACTTGAACTTTCAACCTGAAAAGACCTGAAAAGCACTTAAAGAAAGACCCCTTGGTCTCTGCCATTCATTATTACAAATGGTTCAAAAGACTACTCATTTATCCTAAATCTATGGAAATAAAATCATGCATCTATATATGGTCTTGTTTTCTTTCTCTTAATACATCAATGCAGTACAACTTTTCTGTATTTTCAGCTTAAGTACTTTCCCAGGTTTTGTTGCTAATATTGCAGTAGGCATTCCACTGCCTTTGAATCACTAAATATATGCTCATTGGATGGTGAAAATAAGACTATTGTGGGAAATATAAAGTAATGAAATTATATGTCCTTGGTTAGCCAATGAAAAGAAATCCTGCTCAAACTTTTTTCCAAATGTCATTCCACCAGATTGTGTTCCACTAAAACCTATGGAGTGGCCTGACTAAAAATGAGCATTGTTTTTTTCCCATTCGAACTTCAAAGTCTGTTTCTTGTGCATCTTGGGCATAAAGATGGCAAAAATTTCATCTCTTTCTATTTTGGTTGTGAGCACTACTACCATGGCTTGTATTTTAAATGATAGGATTAGTCTTAATGGCTTTCTTGTAGTAACAGTATTTCCATAAAGGTGGACACTTCCAGTTCCAAACCATTGACCAAAGAAGTAAGCAATTTGTTGCTACTGAATGTAATGTTTTACTACAGTTAATCATATCTTTAAAATATAAAAATAATTAAAGTAAGAGACACAGTTATGTCTATTTATAAGCTAGACTCAATTCAATTTAGAAAAATCCTATTAATATAAAACATTAATTAGCAAACCAAATTAAATCATTCAAGTGTGCTTTATTTAGAGAAATATTTTAATGTCTTTCTGTTTCTTTTTGAAGCACATTATTTCATCTTTCTCTTCTGGTAGGCAGACTGTTGTTACAGATGTCTATTGCTACTTTTTAATTAGTGAGCTAGAAATGTTTTGTTTGCTTTTAAAAAGTATTGGGTTCCATAGTTTCACTCACTTTGCAGCCTGTCGTTGACAAAGTACAGGGAAACAGATAACCCTCCAAGGATATGTGGTAATATGAACTTGAAATTTTACTGCCATATTTTCAGGAACTTCACCAGTAAAGTTATGGTGTGCCTAATAAACTGGCCACATGGTGCTGGTCAAGGAGCAACCAAGCATGGGAAGTGTTTTTTTATTAGATATACAATTCCTTGACTTGGACTTGAATAATCAATCAGTAACACCATCCTGTTAGCAGAAAATGCTACACAAAGTAGGTAGGCAGAGTTCTTTGAATTTCATGTGTTCAGAGTTCAGAAGGTCAACAAGTTGGACTAAAAATAGATGATGCTTTGAGTATGACACAATAGGAATCAGAAACATCAACTGAGGTTTTCATACATGATAGTGTCACAGGTAAATCAAGAATGGGCTGCCATCTAAGCCACAAGCAGCCAAGGAATGGGTGAATAGTCAGGGAAGTACGGTAGTGGTGCCAACACAGACATATTAGGATACTCAATCTTCCATACTTTGTCAGGAACAGAATATGAAGAGTATGCTTAGTATTCAAAGTTTTATAATTTCTATGCTTGATTAGTGATACTTGCTGATCTTGGTGTGAAAGAGTGGAGACATGTTGCAATGTCATAAGACGTATAAGTAAGAATTTCATTCTACTCTGTACACATGACAGGAGTGGAGAAGCGTAATCTTCTTTGATATAACCCAGTTTCACACCAACAGGATGCACAAGACATTGTAAATTCCTTCAGTGCATGCTAACACATCTGAAAGGTGTCAGCAGTGTTAGGCTGCAGTGGTACAATTGGAGTTCATTGATAATGAAAGAAAATTTATTAAATTCAACAAGATAACAGAATGCCATTGCCTATCAGGTGTATTTCTATGTGGCAATCACTAGGAATCATTTGGATTGTGCTAAATGTACGGTAATAAGTTTAGGGCAGTTGTGGTGGTAATTTGTCATTCAATCCAATTAATTCAGACCCACTTCTCCTGCATCATTTCCAGATGCCAATTTATTCCAGTATCTCTTGTGTGAGAATTTGCTACTTGGACAAGAGAGTCATCATCGGGTATTTTAAAAATAAACATAAATTTTTTATACTTTGTTAGATTATATTACTGTAGATTAAATAAACTGTATTAATCCCATGGGGAGATTCAGATGCTGACAGCAGCAGAACCAAAAAAAAAAACAAGAATACAGACTCACGGGACAAATAATGCGGCCAATAAATCAATTGAAAATAAAATAAATACATAAAAATAAATAAATGTGTATTGTGCAGATATTTCAAAATGAGCTTAACAAGTACACTGGGAGGAAGTACTGAATTACCTGATAGCACTGGGCAGAAAAGACCCCCAGAGGCACTTCTTAGCACATCGTGGAGGAATGAACCAGTGGCTAAAAGTGCTCCAAGAGAGCACCGCCTAGAAAGGATGGTGGGGATTTGTTATGATGGTATCCAGTTTTGCCTCCACACTCTTTTCTACAACAGCTTCCAGTGTGTTTAGGGTTCACCCTGTGATTTGTTCAGGCATCGTTCTTCCTGCTTCTTTTGAGCTTGTTGACCTTAGTGTATTCTTGCTGTTCTAAGGTAGGGTTGGTCGATTTTTCTAAAACAGTGGTCACACAGTATAGGTATAGCAGTACACCAAGAATAAAATGGTGTAGGTAAAATCCTCCTTACACTAATAACTAAAGCACAATCACTTAAATTTAATACAAGAGAAATGCTAAAAGACAGCAATATAAACACATATCTGGGGTGTCAATCACTAAACCTATCACAGAAATATTATTGTGAATGCCTACTTGGGAATAAGCAAATGTGAAAAAAAAAATCATTCATCTATCCATCTTCCTAACCTGCTTATCCAGGGCATGGTCACAAGGCAGCTGGAACTCATCCCAGCATGCATAGGGCACAAGGTAGGAACAACACCTGGTCAGGACATCAGTCTATCGCAGGGTTACAAGGCAGCAGGAGTCTATCCCAGCATGCATAGGACACAAGGTAGTGGTCAGGGCATCAGGCTATTGCAGGGTCACAAGGCAGCTGGACTCTATCCCAGCATGCATAGGGTACAAGGTAGGAACAACACTTAGTCAGAGCATCAGTCTGTCGCAGGGCAGAGACACACCCACCCATAAACTAAAGGGTGCTCTGGTTTCTTCCCACAGTCCAAAAAAAATACACTGAAATAATTTTTCTTAGCATAAGAAAACTACTGTATATGTATTATTTATTAAGATCTCTCATTCAATAATTTGTCTATTTTTGGTCAAGTGCAAAGTAATTAGTGTTAAAATAATAAAACATGTTTAATACTGTCTTTGTATCCTGCTTTGTGCTCAACATTTATGAGACAGAATCTCGCCCTCCAAGATGCGTATAAAAATTTTAAATAATTTCCATTTTTTATAGTCGTCATCTATAGAAAACATATTTTTTTATAATTATAGGTTAAACAACTCTCTGTAGCATAATTTATTTTTTAGCACAATGACAAACTTTTGCCAAAATAATTGACACCCGCCTTCCTTGTTTTAAGATAATGAATTCTCTTTATGTGTTCAAACCTATGTGTCCCACAGATATTAAGGAAGTTGCCTTTTGATGAACATGTTCTCCTTTATTACAAATGTTAACTAAGCACAGTCCAAATATTTTTTCAACAATATTTGTGAAGAAAAAAACAGAGATTTGAAGGAAGTTTGGGGCACCAGTAAGACGTTTAAGAAGAAAGCTCCTCCAGGTGTGTAGAGGGTATAGCAATGATCTCATTGTAGAGTACTGACCACGAGGTGTGGGGTGAGCAGATTTATACAGAGCAGTTAGGTACGGGCTGAGCCTATGGCACAGACAGTTGCGAGTTACTTATCCAGGGCTTACGATCTGTAGAAAGTGGTTTAGGATATAACAAACAGAAGATAGACTCTACTGTGTAATGCTATGTGTTTTACATACCACAACAGAATGGAAAAGAAGAAGAAAAGGGCAGAGATTGCAGATGAACTTGCCATACCTGTAAAGCATACACACAGACTCCATCAGGCTTCATGTTTCTGGCTGTCATAAGAAAGAGGTGAGCATGCAATACTTTGGAAATGTGAAACTGTGCTGGGAAGTTGTTACACACTCATCTAATCTGACATACCTTGTGATTTTTAGTTGTGCTCAGATGACGAGATCAGCAACTTGTTGCCAAGTTTGGCATCCCTTCCGACAAGAAGTCATGTAATGTGACATCAGCATAAATGAATTACACATTTTCAAGTTATTTGTGTGGGAATAAATGACCAGGAATTGTTTAAAACGTCATGCTGATATTGTACCCCCTAATGAAATTACCATATCTTGTTGTTGCCATTCTGGTAAAGACTCCTGCATGTATGGCAGCAGAGACATGGTGGACAGGGGTGTTTTGGGTTTGATTCTCCCCCCAAAATGTATTTTATAACAATTCCAACAGACTCATCATAAACTGAATTTTGATTCTTGCACTTTCTCATCCACTTCCCCTTAAACTAATACACGGCTACACGCTTTTTTGGAAGTTTGATAAGTCCACTAAATGCTACAAAAACAGATATTAGTATACAGCGGTGCACCATAAATGTCACGTAAGGACAAGGGTTTGAAAGTCTTCCTAGCAGGTATGGTAGCCTCATGTTTCCAGGAATTGGCAATTGAGGTAACATGAATATACAGTAGAGAATAAGACTGGAGAAAAAATGAAAAGGGCAGACACAGAAACACTTTTATGTTTTGTGTGGGAGGTTTTTACAGCTTTTTTTAAAAAAAGGTTTTGATTTTTTGTTATTTCTTTTCTGAACTTGATTGTTTGCATCATTAATGGTTCTTAGAGTCACAATTTATTCCAGAGGCACTACACCCAAGGTTGGAACTGAGCTTACAGAGGATGCTAGTAAATCACAGGGCACAGAAGTAATCATGCACACTCATTAAGTGGCTAGTTTTGCATTGCCGATCAGCTTACCAGAATGTTATTGCAGGGCAAAGACATGAATATGGGAATTAAGTCAGCACTCCCTGGTGATATCTACTGCATGGAAAACCTGGATTAATTGCTAATTTTACAGAAATAAAACATTAAACATACAAGGGAGAAGGCAAAGGAAAAAGAAAAACAAATCCACTTTCCAACTGCTGTACTAAACAGGCTGTGGAGCCCCTGCCTACCAGGAGTGCTGGCTCCAACTCTGCCTTTTTACCTTTTGACTCTTTCGCTCTCTCTATCGCCTTTTCCATCTTTTCCATCCACAAGTGAGCTTTCTTTCTAAAGTTTCCAATGACTCCAGACTCTGTTATGCATCTGATAAGGCAACTTTAAAACCACTCTGGGGTTCTGTTTTGGCCAAGCCCACTGATCACTTCCAGGTTCTTAAAAAGTGCCAGATCTCCAAGGGATCTCACCAACTGCCTTTAATAGAAGTAATGTGTTATACGCCCAAGCAATTGGGGTACTTCCTGTCAATTTTCATTGACCTCGCTCTTAAATGGGCAAAGGAAACTTAAATAGAAGCAATATGCTGTCAACTGTTACCCAGGAGCTCAAAATAACCAATTGCAGTCCCACATGATGTCTCCCTCTATCTGAATGTGGTGCACCAGGTAAAAGCATGCCTGGCAGAGCCAACTGTACCCTAAAAACACCCATCTTCTTTCTCTCCCCCTTTCTGCCAGTGTGGGGCTCTGTCTCTCACTATCTCTTTCTCTCTCACTCTGGATAGATTTTGAAGGGGAATGTTCCCTTTCCCGTAGCATTGCAGAGATGCTGCTACTTTTGGAAAACTTTTGCCAGCCACGTTTATGTAACATCTTGTCTTTTGTAGATTCAATAAGTGGTTTGATTTTAAATTGGAAGCAAAGCACAGAATTACAATACTTGATTTGAAATGTGACACAGTCTGGGATTACTTCACATAGGACAAGAATGCTTTTAACTTTTTGGTATTCGGTTTGTGTCTGACAGTTATTGTATTTCATTTGTGTGTTTTATTTATTTTATTGAATGTGTAAAGTGTTTTTACAGCATATCCTGTTAACCCTCAGGCATTACAGTCTCTGTTTGGGTAGCACAGTGGCATTTTCATTGATATTTATTTTTATTATTACATTTACACTAAGCAAGCACCCTTATGCTATGCATTAATCCTGATTGTCTACCAATTTTGGCAAAAGCTTCTGCAAATGAAATATGTAAAAATATTTATTCATTTATTACCAAGAAGCAAGCCGTTACTGTGACACACCCACAGAGTCCCCTGGCTAAAAATGGAGTAAAAGTGAGTCAATTAACTAAAGCAATCACCGGTCAATATATTGGATTCAGAAAATATTCTGACCCCTTAATTTTCCACGCACTTTATTATATTGTACATTTCATTTTATATGGAAAAATTTACCATTTTTGCTTATCAGTCTACACTCAATAATCCACAATAACCAAGTGAAAATGTACTTTCAGAAAAGTTTGCAAATATATAAAAAATCAAAGACAAATCTCTTGTTTATGTAAGTATTCAGACCATTGGCTGTGGCATTCCAAATTGCAGTCAGATGCATCTTGTTTGTTTAAAATGTCCTGTGGCAAACTGAATTGATTGGATATTGTTTAGAAAGGCACACCTGTCTCACAAGGTCTCACAATTCACACTGCATATCAGAACAAGCTATGAAGGTCCAAGTAACTCTCTGTAGATCATTGAGATAAAACTGGGTGAGGCACAAATCCTGATAATAACAACAACAAAAACATTTATTTATATTGCACATTTTCATACAAATGATGTAGCTCAAAAGAGAAAAAAGACAAAATAAATAAATAAAATAGAATTAGGGAGCACTAATTAACATAGAATAAAAGTAAGGTTTGATGGCCAGGGAGGTCAGAAAAAACAAAAAAAAACTCCAGGTGTCTGGAAAAAAAAATCTGCAGGGGTTCCAGGCCACGAGACCACCCAACCCCCTCTAGGCATTCTACCTAACATAAATGACCTCAATCAGTCCTCATTGTATTCAGGGTTCACATGGAAGAATTTGACGATGACAGTCATGTGGACTTCTGGCCTTTAATCCATCAAAGTAGCATATCACGGTGCTTTGATCGGGTGGTGGTGGCGCAGATCGCCACCACAGAAAACCGGAAGAAGAACAAATAAGGGTATAAAGCCATTTCTAATACACAGTGGGTTCAATTACTTGTGAAGGATGGCCGGCTGCCCACACCTCCTGGCCGCCAGGTGGATCCCTTCCAACAGCATGGAGGTTCCCCGAATTCCAGCAGGGCCTTATGGACCTTGTAGTTTGTATACACAGCCCTGCTGGATACCTTGGGGACCACCGGGGGTCACTGTAGGGAGGCTGTCAGACTCTTACGTGCCCTATAACCCGGAAGTGCGTCATGATCATATGACCATAAGGAACGACGTGCTTCCGGGTTGAAGAAAAGGACTTTTACTCTGACCTGGAAGTAATGAGGACTTGTGGATTGTTGGACAGGAACCACCTCCGGGTCAGGGGGTATAAAAGGACGCTGGGAAAGCCCAGACATTGAGCTGAGCTGGGAGGAAGGGTGGCAAAGTGTCTGGGAGAGGAGGAGTGGTTATTGTGTTGGATTATTGATTATTGATTGTTGTATGTTAGTGTGGAGTGGAGGGTGCTTAGTGCGCATTATTATCATAAAAATAAAAAGTCTTGGACTTTCACCTGGTGTTTGGCGTGGTACCTGAGGGTTCGAGAGGTCGATAACAACCTCAACTGTTACATACTGTGAAATGGAAGAGTCTGTGACCACCAAGAATGGGCTATTTGGCCAAACTGAGTAATAGAGTAAGAAGGGAGGTGGCCAAAGACCCAATGGTCACTCAGAGCTTCAGACACCCTGTGCTGAGATGGAAGAACCTGTTGGGAGGACAACCAGCTCAGAAGCACTTCATCAATCAAGTGTTTATGTTAGAGAGCCTAAACAGAAGCCACTCTTGAGTAAAATGCACATGACAGTTTAAAAGACTCTAAGAAAGCAAAGATAAAGTCTCTCTGGTCTGATGAGAGGAAAATTAAACTCCTTGGGCAGAACTCCATGCACTATGTCTGGCAAAGATCAGACCCTACTCATTACCTGCCTAATACCACCCATATGGTGAAGCATGTTGGTGGCAGCAACATGCTATGCTGGTGCTTCTCAGTGACTGGTTAGAATTGAACGAAGGATGAATGCAGATAAATACAGAGAACTCCTTGAATAAAACCTGCCCCCGAGTGCACGCAGACTCGGACTGGGGAGACAGTTCACCTTTCAGTACAACAAAGACCCAAAGCATACAGCTAAGACAATGTTGGCGTGGCTTTGGGACAAGTCATCGAGTGCTCCAGACAAAGCCCAGAATTAAGACACATAGAGCATTTGTGGATATACCTGAAGATGGCAGTTTACAAATGCATTCCATCCAATCGAATCAAGCTTGAGAGGATCTGCCAGATAGAATGGCTTAAACTGCCCAAATCCAGAAGACTCAAAGCTGTAATTGGTGCCAAATGGGCTTCTATAAAGTAATGAATTAAGTGTCTAATGATATGAATGAGCAATTTCAGTTTTTTTTATTTTAATACATTTACAAACCTTTCTGAGAATGTGTTTTTACTTTACCATTATGGGCTATTGAGTTTAGATTGATGTGCAATTATGTCAAATTTATTCATTTAAAATAAAATTTACACAATAAAATGTGCAGTAACTGAAAGAGTCTGAATACTTTATGAATCTACTGCATGGGAGGGCAACAAAAATGAATCAGCTTAGGAACTATGTGGATCCTACCAGAAAGCATGATGGGAGGTAATTTTTAGAAGAAAGTGATCTTTGAGATGAATCCTGAATTTGTGAGCCAAAATTCAAAGTACTTTGTGTGGTACAAAAATAACACTGCCTATAACACAAGAAGCCCTGTTTCTGCAGTAACGTACATAATTTTTGGGAATGGTTCTCATGGTAAAGACTTAACTTTGTTGAGGGAAAACTGATGAAGGACAGTATAAGAAGACTAGCATAGTGAAACACCTGTTTATTAAATCCATCTGCTTCAATCGCTTTGTTAACTTACAAACCTGTATTCAGTGAATATTCAGTGGATATGTGTTGCATCTCTTTTTCTTTGTGCGTCTACTTGCCTACTTCCTTTTATTGGCTAACAAAAAAGATTACAATATGCAAGCTTTAATGATGTAATTACATCTTGCCTGAAGAAGGGGCCTGAGTTGCCTCGAAAGCTTGCATATTGTAATCTTTTAGTTAGCCAATAAAAGGTGTCATTTTGCTTGGCTTTTCTCTACATTCATAATGGCTAACACGGTACAACACCCTAGTACTAGAGTTAAACCCAGGAAATTTAGATGTGCCATTGATTAAACTGATTGTCCAGGACTGATAACAGCAGGGACTGAAGGAGATTTAAACTCCTGGGCAGGAGAAGGCAGAGAAGGGACGGTCCACTGTGAATGCTGCCAAGACACTCAGACAGAGCACAGGGGCTCATAGGCAGACAAGGGTACCTGGCTGGCACGACGTGAGGCACAAGGACGGCAACACTTACTTCCAGGGAGGAAGAGACAGCTCCAAAAGGAGACTCCAGTTATGGGTCCAGTGAGAGAGGGAAGCCACATGAAAGGACCAAGCAAAGCTGGCAGATGAGAAATGAGGCATGCCTAGGTCACAGCAACACAAGGAGCCCAGAGTGGTAAAAAAGGAACGACAAAGAGATGCTGACAGGGATTCAACAATTTGATACAACTTCTGTTGGAAACGAGTGCATCCGTCGACAGTTGAACAATTAAGTGTTGGGGTAACACAGTGCGCAAACTGGACTCTGCACCACTAAAGGTTGTATCCTCCAATTCTTGTTTTTAACGGACTTTTAGAGTGTGGACTGTGTGCTTTCCTTTTAAAAAAAGGAAATTCGTTCCTGATATGTTTAGATTTTATGTTCGTTTATCTTTTTAATGTACTTTATATTGTCTTGTGTAATAGAACTTACTTTTGCTTTTTTTGAAATTACTGTTGTGTCTTTCATTGTCCTCACAGGTGGCGCAGTGGTAGTGCTGCTGCTTTGCAGTAAGGAGACACTGGAAGATTGTGGGTTCGCTTCCCGGTTCCTCCCTGTGTGGATAGCGCTTTGAGTACTGAGAAAAGCGCTATATAAATGTAATGAATTATTTACTCACCGCCCAATTTAAAGAAACCTTTGTGCTATTATCAGTAAATTTCAAGAGTTCCCCAGTCTCTTAATAAAACTGGGTGGCGTAGTTGGATATTTTAATGGTGACTAAGTTAGATTACCTGTAAGTGTGACCAGACACCTGTCACATGAGGAATAAATCCATTTTATTTATTTTATTAATTAGAATGGGAAAGTGGAAGCAGTGAATGAATAGTGGTCTTATGAAGATTATCAACTGCAAAGAAGACTTTCAGACACACAATAATATGGAAACAAAGCCTAACAGCGGAAAAAATCAATATACACTTCTTTAATTCTGGTACAGCCTCTAAAAGAAGAAAGATAATACATAACTCACAATATTTATGTGTTTAATCATCTGGCAAACCACAACAGGCTATGTCAAAATATTGCAAATTGTTTTACTCTTAAGTCAAAATTAAACTTACAGCAGTTATAGTCTATGCTATGCAAAGTTATAGTCTATACAACTTAAAACATGTGCAACAATCAAATTAGAAATTAAAAACCTTCTGTACCTACTTTTCCATTACAAATTCATCTGGCCCCAGGGTGTCAAAGATCAAAAGCTAATAGGTAATGAAACATTTTAGGGTTTCATATTTGCACCAAATAAAATATAAGACTGGAAAGGGCATCCTTTTTCATGTTTAGTGTTATTTGGTGTGTGTTACCTCCTGCAGTGGCCTTGTTGTGTACCGCATTGTTGTTAACATCTATGGACTCACTGTGACTCACTGACTTACCGTATATACCGCAGATAAGTCGGGACTTGATTTTACCATATCATTTCTGGTATTTTATAATGTCGGTCACATGAGTTGAATGCAGAAAGCTCACACTATTGGTCCAAGAGATTTTGATATGCTAACGCCCACCTGAGAGAATAGCCACGGCACACATCGCCTTTTTTTCTATGTGGGTGCAGCAATGCGCTGTGTCAGCGCGTGCTCCTAACCTCTCTCTCTCTCTCTCTCTCTATTGTGCCTACGTGACCACACAGTAATACCCAAACTATTCCGAAGCAACATTTGCACTGATTTGTGTTTTTTGTATCTCAGACCCTCATACACCTTTATCATAAGAGCATCCCTTATCTACGATGGAGCGTTCGATCAGAAGAAAATATGAAGCTGGTTTTAAATTAGACATTGTTGAAGTAGTGAAAGAAATTGGTAACTGCCCTGCTGCAACAAAATTTGATGCATCTGAGAAACTGGTGCGAGATTGGAGGAGGCAAGAAGATGTAAAAAAAAAAAAAAAATTAAAGGTCACTGTTTTGAACGGGCATATAAGTTGTCACACGTGTGCATGGGAGACAGCTAAAAGACTTGAGTAAGGGCAATTCCGAATCAGACCAGGATGTGGTAGAGTGCACTAACTTTTTTTCTCCCTTTCCTGCAGACCATTCACGGGGGATTCCACCTGGCCCTCTGGACGTCACTTCCGGGTCCGAGCCTATGGAAGAAGACCTTGCCGGCTCCGGCCCCTGTGATGTCACGTCCGGACTCGAGCCTATGATTGAAGACCCTTATGTGCTTGACCCCTTTGACCTCACTTCCTGTCTTCCCCTTTAAAACCCTCCACCTTTTCCCTATTCCCTCAGTTCTGTTTTGTATTCGGTTTTGTGCACAGCAGTGCCATCATTTACTTCAATTTGCAGCCAGGAAACCAAATTTATGGGTGGCTGCCCCAAATCTTGCTATGGCTGTTTGTGGAGTTTGTGACAAAGTCAAATCTGATTTTATGATCAATTTTTCAGGTTTCAAGACCCGACTTATATGTGAGTATATACGGTACATGTAACTTCCTGGTATTTGAAATTACGGATAGTCAGTGGTTATTTTGGCTAGAAATTACTGATACAAGAACCTTTGCTTTGTGCTTTATTTTAATTTAGAATTTTTGTTTCACCATGCACTTTAACTTTCTGTTTTCAGCCCTTACCTGTTTATATTGACTTAGTTTTACAAGATCAGGTGTGATTCTCAAATGAGAAGGCACATCTGGGAATAACCCGTTAAAAAAGTGTATTGTGAATAGCAGTGAAGTCCTGCACTGCAAAGGCTATACCCACAGGGGTTCTTCCTAAAACATCTGCCACTAATTTGTCCAGTTGGTGGATTTCAAACCACTTCCAGGGTTTCATGGAAGCAACAAAGGAAACTGAACAAAAAACTTGATGCTGAGAGAAAATAAAAAGTTAAAATGACTGTTATCCATTCAGGAGCTCAGTAGTACAAGGTAACTGAAGCTTAATAATGAATATGTATATTGTAATGAGCGCTGCAACAATGGAGACAGACACACACACGTATACAGGGCCATCTTAATGCATGGACAAGCTGGGCAGTTGCCTGGGGATCCCACGAGCATAGGGGCCCCATGCTAATCTATGTATGTTGTGACTTGCTGAGTGGTTATGTAGGTAGGGGCCCCAGTGCACTGCTTTGCCTGGGGGCCTATAATGCTGTTAAGACGGCCCTTCACGTAAACCTACAACTACAGCTACTGGGCTCCACACGTTTGAGAAGTGCCTGTGTCTGTTAAGGTATTTTTCTGTCATTTTAACTATTGTATCACTATATAATATAACAACAGCAAGAAGAGTTTGGATAAGCATTTTGGTCCATGGATATGGCATGTTTGCATTTTCATTTACAAGTAATGTTAAATTTGTGCAGTATGAAGGTGAATGTTGTGCAGCCTTGTAAGTGCATCTACTGGTGTCATTATTCAGGTGTTTTGAGTACTGAAATCTGCATCTCCTCTGTCTCTTCGTTATCAGCTCTCTTAATGTCAGTCCTTTTGACGGAGTGTGACACATCCCTTTTTTGCAGTTCATATTTTCATGAATATAGCAGCCAGTTATTTCAGCCTTACACTATCTTGTAACACTGAACAACTGAGAGCACACAAGGCATGTGCGACAACATATTTGTCATGTTTACCACTTGTCCACTGATGCCGTCCAATGCCAATGTATAATCTGATGCTGTAGAAAGGGTTTTCCCTTGCATCAGGTTAAGTTTATTTCTAAAACAGGTTATGTTTATCTTTAAAATGTTCTCTCTGCAAACATGACACAAATTTAAATTTCTAATTGAATTTTTTAAGAAGACTTTTCGACTATTCACGTTTCGTTCTCTGTCAGACCAGATTAATGAGAGCACCTCTGATCTTTGTAGCTCAAAATCACCACCCCTACTTTAGGCGCTGCCATCATGAGGCTTTGTGTTGGTTTAGAAATGTGACACTCAGTGAGTTGTCTAATTGTTCCCACCCAATTTTATGCCAAATTCACTCATGGTTGTCTCTGGACATCAAGCTTCAGCAACACTAATATTTACTAAGTTTAATTTTTGGCTCCTTTTCATTTAAAAGTTTCCCTTTTCTATCTGCAGCAGTATAGTATGTGAGTGAGTTCTATCATGTCCTGTGACGGACTGATGTTCAGCCCAGTGTTAACTCCTTGCCTTATGCTCATTCCTGGCAGAATAGATTGTAGTTCATCATGATCCTGTTATTCATAAAGTCTTTTAAATAATAAATTTGTCTTCTTTGATATTTGACCATCAAACGATAGATAAGAAGCTAAAATATTTTATTCATTAGAAAGTTTAAGAATGTGAACCCTTTGGAAATTATGAAATTTCACTCGATAGACCACTACTTATTTCTAATTCTCACAGTTTACATTTGACACTAAAATGTAGCTTCCTAAGACTCATGTAGGATTTTGCCCACCTCAGAATGATATACTCTAGCAATTCATCACATTAAATGAGTTAGTCTTGGTCTTGAGCTATTTAACAAAAAAAAAACAATGAACACCCTAGAAATATATGCTCATACTGATTATACTGTACATTCTCCCACCACTTTGGGGCTATGTCTTTAATTCTTGGATTGTGTTCAAAACAAAATAACCTCTATTAATATACCAATTGTGAGAGCTAGTCTCAATAACAATGAAAGTTCATCACTTTGCCCTCTTGCAGTCAACAGGCCCACAAATGACCTCAAGGAAGTTCAAGTAGTTTTTCCAAAAAAAAAAAACTCCATGCTGACCAAAGTCTTCCTCTTCCTGCTCATATCACTGCTGTCTGTTCTGTCATTGTTGACATTACAAATTGTTCTATTCTTCTAGAAGCGTTCCTTGTGATCATAAAACAGTTCTGTTAAACTGACTGTAAAGAAGCTTGCCCTGAACTCAGACATGTAAGCAAGCTGTTTTTTCCACATAGACCAAAAATGTTTTATGAACCTCTTCAGTGTACAGCATGCAGATATTATTGCAAAAGATATGTAATGGTCTCACACACCTCCAAGTTATCCATCCATCCATTATTCAACCCGCTATATCCTAACTACAGGGTCACGAGGGTCTGCTGGAGCCAATCCCAGCCAACACAGGGTGCAAGGCAGGAAACAAACCCCGGGCAGGGCGCCACACACACCCACACACCAAGCGGGACAATTTAGGATCGCCAATGCACCTAACCTGCATGTCTTTGGACTGTGGGAGGAAACCCACACAGAACAGGGAGAACATGCAAACTCCACGCAGGAAGGACCCGGGAAGCGAACCCGGGTCTCCTAACTGCAAGGCAGCAGCGCTACCCACTGTGCCACCAAGTTATTTGTGTGCTTATTCTTTATGCCTTAACTGACAAATTAGTTTTGTTAGTTATCCTTTTTGTGCATGGTGGTTTTTGTTTCTTTTTTGTTGAAATGTATTGAACTTAGAGATGTCGTGGAAAAATATAAAACACAATACAATTAACTATACAATCATACAACATTTTCAAAAGACAATTCTAATGCATTAGCTATGTGGTGAAAAAGACCATAATAAAGTAGTTCTGCAAATACTTTATATAAAACACTAGTCATTTAGCCCGTTACAATAATGGGCGCTAGAACAGTAGTGCATAAACATTAGTAGGAACAGTCTATATTAAATGGCAAGGGACTTTGACCTCATTCTGTTTGTTGGTCGTATTTTTCTTTGTGGTTCAGCCTTTCTTTTGTTGATGTTTACTTGCTGAGCTGACTGTTCTTCGTGGGCTGCCGCCATGTATTGTGTGTCTTTAATTTTCTGTGACAGCAATACTGTCTTGTACATCCGCTGGCTTGTATGTCTGTAATAAACCTTTAATTTTCTCTGGCGGTAATACAGGTGTGTGCATTGGTAATATGCCTTTAATCTCCTCTGACAGTAATACTGGCTTGTATGTGGCTGTAATATGAGTCACTATATTGTGTACCTTTAATTTCCTCTCGCAGTAATACTGGTTTGTATTTCTGTAAAACGCTTGTAACTTTCTCTGACAGTAATATCGCGCATCGCACTGTGCCCCGCGTATGCGCACTTCACCAGAAGACACACACACACGGACACCTGGACGCACACAGGGATTTTATTAAAGAGGATTACCAGGAAAACAGAACAGAGGAAGAGGCCTGAAAGGCTTATTTTACAACATTTATAATTTCTTTTTTCTGGTTTTAGATTATGTAAGACATTGCTTTCCAGTTGAAGTATGAAAGGTGGGTTAACATTTTTTGAACTGAGCAAAACAAGTTGACACAAGCAATGTAGTTTATGAAATTTATCATTACATATTATTATCCCATCTTGTGTTGCTCTGAACGTGGCCTTTAAATTTTTTAGTAATAATAGTGAATCCAAAAGAGTCCAATAAGCAAACATTTTTCCCAGAAACAGCCTTAGTTTAGGGTAATCCCAAATCATGACTTAGCAAGATGGGTGCTTGATGGCATCATTTAGAGTTAAGGTCCAGTCCCTGATATACTTTGTATAATAGTAATCTAGAAAAGATGTGTATAATATAAAATTTTAAGCTGAATTACGCCATGCTTTGCAAAGACTGATAAAGACTGTATATTTTACAGTAAGTAAATCCCATACCTATAGATTGAGAGATCCCTTTCCAATTATTGCCTAAGCTTGCCTAGAGGTGTAATTAGCTGATAAAATGTGGATATCTCTTCATTACTCACTAAAATATATTCATGAAATAGCAGACTGTAGTCTGTGTCACGCACTCAGGTTAAACCAAATTCAGAAGTGAGTCAGTGTTTAAATACTACATTATGTTTCAAAACAGATTGTAAATCTTCTGTGGAAGGAACTTTATCACCTAGTGTTTATACACCCACATGTGTAGCTAATGCCTATATGCTGTTTTCAGAAAAGAGAAGCGTGTAAAGTTAAAACATAAAAGCCGTATCACACATCCAGTCTCAAAAGCTTCTGAATGTGTTAGCACAGTCAAAATGAAATTTCCCAACATTTCTTATGTCGTTTGCAAAATGTATTTTATATCTGTATCAATTTACTATATTTGCAGGATTTATATCTGCATCAATTTACTATACAGTATTTAAGAAGGGACACTGCAACAAGATCAAACCAGTGGTTGGTTCAAGATATACCTTAGACAGTTATACACTGTAATAGAAATACTGTACATTGTATATGAATAATACATTGTTTTATATTATATATTTTATACTATATATTTTATATATATATATATATATATATATATATAGTAGGGGGTGTTTATTAAAACAAAAGACGAAACAACCAATCCTAATTACTGGTCATGTCATACTAGTAGCAATTATTTTGATAAACTATACTGAGACTTACAGCAAGAGAGCACTTCTTCAGTGGGACATCAGACATCAAATAGAAATTAAAACTTGGATAGAGCAGAACTCTTTAAAATTAAATTGCAATAAAACTGAACTCCTGAAAACTGGAACTGGAACAACTTAATAAAATGAGCTCCTTCCCAGTCCATCTTGGCGGTGATCTCATCAGACTTGCCTCTACTGTAAAGAATCTTGGTGTCATTTTTGATTCCTCCCTCTCTTATTCCGCCCACATAAATCACATTAAGAAACTTTTTTACTTTCACTTCCGTAACATATCCCGTGTTCGCTCCTTCCTCTCCTTCTCTAATGCTGAGAAAGTTGTCCATGCTTTTATCACATCCTGCATCGATTATTGTAATTCCCTACTGGCAGGTGCCCCTTCTAATCTTATATCACAGCTCCAGCTTATTCAAAATTCAGCTGCAAGAATCCTTACTCAAACCAGCAGCAGCGAGCACATCACACCCATCCTGCTCTGTCTTCACTGGCTCCCCGTGTCTTACAGAATCGAATATAAAATCCTATTAATAACCTACAAAGCCTTAAATAACCTTGCGCCAAACTACATCAGTGACCTTCTCCATCACTATGTGCCTGCCCGCCCACTAAGGTCCTCTGATTCTGGTAATCTTGTTGTGCCCCTCACTAATTTACACTCCACGGGTGACAGGGTCTTCAGCTGTATAGCGCCCAGACTCTGGAATGACCTACCGAAATTAATTAGATCAGCTGACTCCATGAATTCTTTTAAACAACAACTCAAAACTCATCTGTTCAGGAAGGCTTTTAGCTCTACTTGACTTTATTACCCTTCTCTCAGTTTACTTCTCTGTCAAGATGCTCATGTAACCTGTATGTGTGTGTGCTAGACCATCAATTATGTTGTCTGTTTTTTTTTTCTCTGAATTCACTGTTGTAATCTTCTTTATTTATTTATCTGGTTTGTACAATGCTATATACTGTATACCCTGCAGTTCTTTCTTATATTCTGTAAGTGCCTTTAGCATGGGAAAGGCGCTATATAAATAAAATATACTATTACTATTATTATCTTTAGAATCAGTTTCAGCATCCCCTGGTGGCTCACTTCCTGCACATTCTGGTACAGACTGAATGAGAAAGGTCTTCAAATATGACTCCACTTCTTAGGCAAACAAAAGAGGCAATTCAAAACACAAAGAAGTCACTCCCAAACATTTCATTTATCATGAGTAGTTAGAGGTCCATAAATTTATGGTACTTCGCTATTTTGTTTCCAAGTAAAACTTTCAACAAATTTTTATAGTGGCTCCTGTCCTGATTAAAGTTGGGAACTATTTGACTAATTTTTCAGGTTGTTGTAGCAAATATATGTGTTAATAGAAACAGTAGAATGCCCAGTGAAGGGTCATATGTGGTGCTGCTTTGAGTCACTCTGGTTGAACCAGCTAAGATGATCACCCTTTTCCTCACAATCCACCCCGCCTTTTGTTCTCTTATTGAACAAAGTGACTGTCATTAAGAGGTTCAAATGACCGTTTGCATTTTACTTCCTGTAAACCAAATGCAGGAGGCACAGTCATTTTTCAAAGTAAAGCGATTAACAGATAATAACAGAGTGACTCAATGGCCCATTTGATTCCAACTGGGCTGCAATATTTGCTACATGATTTGCTAATAACACTGAGGTAAAGCATATATTTGACGTTTTTGTGAATGGGATTCTAAAAGGACTGTGGTGGGTTGGCACCCTGCCCGGGATTGGTTCCTGCCTTTTGCCCTGTGTTGGCTGGGATTGGCTCCAGCAGACCCCCGTGACCCTGTGTTCGGATTCAGCAGGTTGGATAATGGATGGATGGATGGATTCTAAAAGGATGTATCTGGATCTGGTTCAGCCACTACAATCTTATCAGGATTACTATAACATAAACCTTTATTTCTCTCTATTAACACAAGTAAATGTTCCTTTTTCAAGGTGGTGTGGTGAGTGGCTAGGGGTGGTACCCAGCCGGGATGCCCAGGAGGACCGGAGGAGGGCTTACGCCTCCTCCAGACCACGAGGGAGCGACCGCCCTGGTGGCTTTGGGGACCATGGGAACAGAGCTTAGAAGATCAACCCTATAGGGGCCCGTGGTCACCGCTAGGAGGCACCCCAATGCCTAAGGAGCCCTGGCCCTCAGCACTTCCGCCGCACCTGGAAGTGCTGGGGGACGAAGACCAGGGATACCTGGAGTGCTTCCGGGTGTGCAGCCGGTACTTCCGCCACACTTGAGAGTGCTGGCGGAAGCTAATCAGGAGGCACCTGCAGCACGTCCGGGTTTGTATAAAGGGGCTGCCTCCCTCCATTCGATGGCTGGAGTCAGGTAGAAAAGGACGGAGCTTGGAGGAGAGGAGTGGAGGCGGTCAGAAGAGAGAGAGAGGCATTTGGAGAAGCCTGGACTTTGGGGTGATTGGTGCTGCGGCACTGGGGTGTGTGCTGTTTAGTTGCAAATATTATTGTAAATAAATGTGTGTTGGGTGATAAAACAATGTCTACCTGTCTGTATCCGGGCTGTTCCCCACAGTGGTTAAATTGTTCCCCATATGAGCTATAGGTGCTTTGTTTTCACTGATTAGCAGGGGAGATCAGGAAATGACATTTCAACCAAAAAACAAAGCAAAGGGTCAAAACCAAAAGTCACACTCATCTATACTAATTAATAAAAGGCAAAGCCCTCACTGACTCACTGACTGACTCACTCATCACTAATTGTCCAACTTCCCGTGTAGGTGGAAGGCTAAAATTTGGCAGGCTGATTCCTTATAGCTTACTTACAAAAGTTAGGCAGGTTTCATTTCGAAATTCAACGCGTAATGGTCATAACTGGAACCTCTTTTTTGACAATATACTGTAATGGACGGCAGCTTGATGGCCGTGGGAGGCGGAGTTGAGTGTCACGTCATCACGCCTCCCACGTAATCACGTGAAAAGACTGTGAATGCAGTAGGGAGAAATGAAGTAAGAGCCGCAAACAGCGAAGAACAAAAAATTCATTAAACAATTGAGAAGGGAATGAGTGAAGCATACAAGCATCTTCATAAGGGAAACAAAGCACCGTGTAAAACGTAAGTTTAAATTAAGTTTATTGAAACGCTCCCGTTAAGGATTGCAATAACATATTCGCGAGATAAAAGAACGCAGTAGGGAGAAATGAAGGAAGAGCCGCAAACAGCGAAAAGCAAAAAATTCATTAAACAATTGAGAAGGGAGCGAGTGAAGCATACAAGCATGTTCATAAGGGAAACAAAGCACGGTGTAAAACGTAAGTTTAAATTAAGTTTATAGAAACGCTCCTGCTGCGGATTGCAATAACATATTCGCGAGATAAAAGTTTAATGAGAAGACACGAGGTATAAACGAACCACACGCCGTGGCGCAACGTTAGGGGCAACAGTTTCAACCATTCTATGATCTGCTTCTCGCAACTGAAAGACGGCACATGGCGGATGTTAGCCGACTTGCTGACCGCAACGTTAGGGGCTTCAACTCTGGCGCTGACGATAGAGATTCGATTCATGAGAGGGGATGCAGTGAGTGTGTATGCCTGATGAGCCCAGAATTAGGGAGAAACACGTGTCGCATACTCTTTGCATTATTTGAAAGTAAACTATTAAAACCATTCTATGATCAGCTTCTGGGAACAGAAAGAGGGCACGTGGCGGATGTAAGGCGACTTCCTGACCAACCACAAGCGTAACCTGGCAGGTAACCACCCATACAGTCAGATTGTGATTCAGAAAATGAATGCCATGAATGTAATTACCACGATCTACATACTGTCAAATAAACGAAACACACGCTGTAGCGCGACAGCTGTGAAAAGCGAGGTTCACAAAAAAACAGATCCTTAACAAATTGTTATTGGTATATTTTCCATCTGTTTAAAAAGGTTTTCTTTTCTTCTTAAAAAATGAAAAGCAGTACTTTGCCGCAACGAAGCGCGAGAATTTGGCTATATATATCTGCTTCTCGCAATTAAAAGAGGGCACGTGGCGGATTTTAGACGACTTCATGACCAAACATAAGTGTTACCTGCCAGGTAGGGCTACCACTTTTAATACAAAAAAATAAGGGACGCATACTGCAGCGGGTGCCACATCTCAGTGCCAACAGTTTGCAGACTCTACTTAAAAGACCCGCCCTCCTCACTGGACAGTTAAAAAGACCAATCAAACTAACGATGACATCAAGTATTACCCAATCAAAAGTAGGAAAGGAGGCATCTTCATAAAATGCGTGTGGGATGATTTGCATGAGACGCTGCTTTAAAAAAATGATAAAAAAAATACGGGACAAATCCCGTCCCGTATTGATTCAAAACAGGACGCGCAATTTCATTCTCAAATGCGGCACGATTCCGTATTTTAAAGGACGGGTGGCAACCCTACAGTGCCAGGTAACCACCCATACAATCAGATTGTGATTCAGACTAGGAATGCAATGAATGTAATTACCCCGATCTACATACAAGGCGAAAGTCTTGCAACATTCAAAGATGATGGTTTGGGATAAGTACACCATACAACATAAAAGAGCTTATGAAGC